>NC_050194.1:15855787-16020787 GCF_008315115.2 Sander lucioperca | reverse complement strand
AGGTCAGCAGGCTACGTTTTTATAAATTCATACATAATCATGTTTATTATTTAAACATTTTCATATTAAAAGACACTGTTAAATGATGAGGATTCATGAGATGATATCAAATATTTGCCATTTAAAAGATGGTTAAAAATAAAATCTGACAGTAAAATAGCTTGTTGGCTTTCTGTGAATAAGGGATGGCAGCTGTCCCACTCAAAGTTTCATCTGCAGGAAAAAAGCTCTGAAATGTGCCAACTGTCCTGAATAAGCTCAAGAGACTCCTTACAATAGACTCACTATGAAAAGGTGCCATGGTTTACAAAAAAACGATAGATGATAGGAAGAGGAAGCTCATAGTTAACTCCTCCACAGAATTTCCACTTACTGCGTCGGCCATGTTCACCACTGCTTTGGCAAAGTTCTTCGTCTGAGTGGACGACCGTCGAAGCTGCACAAACTAACAAGAGGAGAAAGACACTGCATTAAACATTTAATCTTTTTATGTGCTGATTATAAAAGTCTTATCAGATGATTACAATCCTTATTTAATGAGAGTCATGCTCACTTCTTATTATTGCCTTCATGCAGCAGTTACAGAGATAAGGTGAAAGAAGCTTCACACCTACCAGTTCATGGTCGTTGACCACCATCAGCTCGATGTACTTGGTCTCAGTCTGGACCGTGCGCTGGCCTCGCCGCACCTGGAGAAGCGAAAAGACAGATTTTTGAGTCTGCTGTAATCGTACGCTTGCACGCACGCACGCACATAAATATCCTTAGGCATTATTATTAGGTAAGACTTTAACACTCAAAAACTCTGCTTCAGGACTGTGCAGCAATGGTTTCATCAAATTTAATTGACCTGGCAAAAATAAGCAAACAACCCAACTGTTCTCACATTTTGATTGAAATGTTTGCTAAATTCTGATTGGTGCACAGAAGTATGTGACATCAACGTTTTTTTCAAATGAGCCCAGCCCATTTAAAACCAGTAAAAATAAGTGCAGACAAAAGGCAGAAGAGAACTGAAACCAATAGGAAATGTCAAAATGGATGCAGCAGAGGCAAAGCATGATTAGCGTCTTTTGTTAGACAGACCATGCCTAGTAAAACCCATCTTTCAGACTTCACACCCTCAGTTTGCAGGCTTTCCCTGAGAATTGTGTAGTACAAGCCCAATCCAAAATGAATCAAGTGGCATCAGTTGAGTAATTTTCTCAGATTTTAGAAAGCTCCTCCAGACATACGCCACTTCTCTCACTTGTTTTTATCTTCTCTTATTAGCATGAAAGCTGAGACAAGCTATCAGCCTGTGTGTGGAACTTTGGCATCATCTGACAGACGTCTCTGTAAAATATTAATTGTTTGCATATCTCAACTCTGATGTTTCCCTCATGGTCACAGATGGGCCGCCAGCAACACATCACATGCTGCAAGCTGCATTGCTGGCGGCCCATCTGTGTGCGTACATGGTGTGTGTTGAGAGAAAGAGGCCATCTGAAAACTGACTTGTCTTTTTGAGCGTCTCAGGCCTTCTGTAAAGATGGGCTTCTCCTCTTCAGACCAGTCGTCTCCATCCCCCAGCTCACTGTCTCCCTCAACGTGGCCGTGCTTTGTGCTGTTCACAGAGCACCCTGGGAGACACATACACACACACACACGCACACACACAGTGAGTGAGTGTAAGATAAAAAAAGTGGCTAGTCATCAATCTAGGGATGGATGTAACCATGTATTTTAGTCCACTGATCTGCAGGAGAAATCAATATCACACAGCCAGTGGAGGAAAGGGGAGAGTATAACTGGCCAAATGGAAAGAGGGAGAGAAAGGGAGGGGTGAGGAGGCAGGGAGAGAGGAATAGCAGGGGTTGGGTAACAGGAAGGAGGGGGGAGGAAGCTGAATCTAGAGAGGCAGACGAGTATCAGGGACAAAGAGGTGAGGGGGAGAAGAGGCAGCCAAATGAGACGTTTAGCAAGGGCGAGGAGGGCAGCTGGACAACCTGAGCAGGACAGTGTACGCTGCAGTGTGTGTGTGTGTGTGCGTGCGTGATTAAGAAAAGCAACCAAAAAACAGTTTTGCATTACAGAACATTTGATTGCTTTAGACCATCTAGTCAAGGACAAGGCTGAACATGTTTCCAAATAAGTAACAGCAAGCAGCCTTTGGGTCAGCAAAAGACGGACCAAATATGTATCACATCACAAAGTTTAATCAAAATCAAGCCAGATTGAGATGTCATAAAAGTCTATAATTTGTATTATAGCTGGATTTGTGCAGCAGGTATTGTGCCACTGAGGATTAGGATTTAGAAATTAAATGACAGACCAGAGACAGGGATTTAGTTTCCATCAAGCTTTTACCATTGCACATTACAGGGACTGAAATACAAAGTTACAGGGGAAAGTACAGTAACTGTGAGGAGTCTCAGTGTGGAGTTTCTGTGTTGACGGTGGTCCTACCTGGACAGGGAGGTGGGAAGAGGTCAATGTCCGGCATACGATACACAATATGGTCATTCTGCTCCTGAAGGGCGTCCAGACAGAGAGAGAGAGAGAGAGAGAGAGAGAGAGAGAGAGAGAGAGAGAGAGAGAGAGAGAGAGAGAGAGAGAGAGAGAGAGAGAGAGAGAGAGAGAGAGAGAGAGAGAGAATTAATTTGTGTATTTTTTCTGTAGCTGAAAAGGTCTAAAAGTACTGCCACTAAGTTTAGGGTTAAAAAATGATAACAGAAATGTTTTCTGTCACTTCTTTTATGAGCTTTAACATGATGACTCAGAGCAACTCAAGGTAAGTTTAATTGCATGAATCTTCATTTCAACTTCCTGATTTCTAAAGACTTTCTAAAGGATCCACAGAAGAGTCAGCTTTGGGTTCACCATCCATGTTTGCCTTAACCTGAAAAGGAATTCCAAATACAACAATGTTAAATTTAGGTAAAACTTCACATCAAGCCAAGAGGAAACCGGAGTCAGACCACAGCAGACAGTAATCACATCACAGTGTCTAAATTCTCTAATGCCTATAGAGGATCCCCATAAGAGACATATTATATTGTTCACTATTCCACACATAGGAAAACAGAAATAAGTTTAAAAAAAATTATTAATACTAAAGTCAAACCTTAGATTGCAGTTTTTAAGAGAAAAGCAGTGAAATTATCTTTTGAAACGTGTCATCAAGGATGGAGAACTGTCTAACTCCTGTTTGCATATTTTTCTGTGGTCATTTTTGATGAAAGAAAATGTACTTTTTGGTTAGTTTTAGTAGTTGACCATTCCATGAATAAGAAGTGAGAAGTAAAAAAGGAAATCTGACATTAAAGTTGTACCAGGCTTTGCTCAACAGAAGGGTAATTGCTCTTCCCTGTGAAAGAGCATGAATATGTAGCACTGAACCATTCATGGTTATAACGTGACACATGCATTGAAATGACTTCTTCTCATCCTGGACTAGTCCACAGCTTCTCTGTTGTGTCCTTTGAGGTAGAGATGGATTAACGGGAAGAAAAGTGCTCTGATGCATAATTAATCAATCACTGGGCTGTCATAATGGCAAAAACACTACTGGACACTGTGGTACACTTGAGCTGAGGATAAATACTTTATGAAAATGACCCATCTGAGATAGAGAGCCAAGAAGAGAGAGGAGGAAGGGAGGGAGGGAGTCTGAAGATGAGCTGGGAGGATATTGATTCATCTCTCCAGTCTATGTAATTGAGCTGTACTTCGATTACTGTGGGCCTTAATGGGAAAGAAAAGCTCAGGCTTTTCCACTCTAAACACTTTCCTCCCACTCCCTTTGGTCACTGTTATACATCCATTTCTTTTTAATACCAGATCTATTCTAAAATCAAATCTGAGTATTTTTGAAAGATCTAAAAAGCCTCTTTTGTGTTGGTCGTCATTTGAAATTTCTCCTCTCTCCCTCTGTCTCTGTAAGATGATGTCTCCCTCAGATATGAGACAGGAGATGTGCTTCAGTGGAGGTAGATTGTGTATCAACTCAATACTTTACATACAGCAGCTGAGAGATACAGCAACAGCGTCTGGACTGACGGTAAGTCACGGAGACAGAGAGAAAGTGAGAACGGGGGCGACTTTTAACCATATTTTGTTGAGTTTGAAAGATTGGTGCCAGTTTTGGGAATTGCTTTTCACACAACCTTGTTGCTGCCTTAATTTGATGCCAAGGAATTTGATATGCATGTTTACTACTAATTTGATTAGTTGATCCTCCCTACTGGGTTTCTCCTGCCAAAGTCCTGACTCACCTCTCCAATGGCAACAGGTTCAATCCCGTACGAAAAGTTCCCGTCAGAAAACATCCCCCTGAAAAACACAAAACATTGCAGCATGTTACAGCTTGTCTGTGGATGTTTTTGT
This sequence comes from Sander lucioperca, assembly GCF_008315115.2. NCBI lineage: Eukaryota > Metazoa > Chordata > Actinopteri > Perciformes > Percidae > Sander > Sander lucioperca. The sequence continues at coordinate 16,016,419 of NC_050194.1, read as the reverse complement.
CAGTCCGGGTTGTTGTCCTTTTAATATTAGCATCTACCAGCACGTTTTGTAAATGTAGTGACAACTTCTAAAATTCTGAAACCATGCTGTATTTTTTTACATATTCATTTCTTTATTTTTTTCTTTTTCCCCTCGTCTTTTTTTCTGTTGTTTTCTCTGTCCTTTTTTGATGTAATATTTAATTTTTTTATATTATATATAATTATTATTATCATTATGTTACTATGAGTATTGTTAATTTATGTATCCATTATTCTGTTTTTATTTTTATTAGCTCATGACCACGTAATCACATATTTCATTGAATTTCAAGGAATAGTTAAAGATTTTGGGGAATATGCTTGTTCGCCTTCTTTATGTGTCAGATGAAAATGAAATGTAGATATGAAGCTCCAGCCAGCAGTTAGTTTAGCTTAGCACAAAGACTGGAAAGGGGGGGAAACAGCTAGTCTGGTGCTGTGCAAAGGTAACAAAATCCACCTAGTAACTCATATCTCATTTGTTTAATCCGAATAAAAACCAAAGTGTAAAATCGACAATTCACCATTTTAAGAGCAGTAACGTACCAGACTATTACTTGGCTTTTTGTACAGATAAAAAAAAACATGTGTTAATTAGTGAGCTTTAGAGATGCTGGAAGGGGATTTTAGGGGACAGAGCCTGGCTGGCTGTTTCTCCCTGTTTTTAGTCTTTGTGCTAAGCAAAGCTAAGCTAAATTAAGCAGCTGCTGGCTCCAGCAACATATATACTGTACAGACGTGAGAGCAGATAAGCTTACTTGTTAAATGTCAAGCTATTCTTTTAATTTTTTATGTCATTTTTCACTTATCTAAAAATGGGAACCAATTTGATTCTCTTCTTGATGACTTGGTAGAAAATCAACACGGAGTCTTTGAACATTTGAACTACGTGATAGAGTCTAGATTTCAGATGGAGTGACGATGTTTACTCAAAGTACTGGACTCACCGCAGGCCGTGGCAGGTGGACAGAGCAGCCCAGGAGCCGGGCAGCCCCCGCACATGCCCATGGTAGTAGCAGTGCTCTCCTCCCTGGAAACAAACCATAGATTACAGTGAGACACTGAATCCTCCATCATCCCGTAACATGTTCGCATCATATTTCAGAAAATTCAACCAACAAATGACTGTGAAGCCCTCTGATCTCCTGGCCCCTAAATATACACAGGGCAGGTATTTACTGTCAGCCTGGGGCCTGGTGGGTCTACTGAAGGATATCAGTGACTACTGTACGACTCCGGGGAAACCTACACCAGCAGAGGCTGCAGCTGAGTTGAGTTTCACCAAGGAAAAGCTGTGTGCGTACAGTGTGAGTGATGGAGAGAGCAATTAAAGTGCGAGGAGAACAGGGGTCAAATGGGAGAAACTTAGCGATGGACTATGGTTTCAATGTACAGTAAAAGTAAGTGCATGCACATTTTTCCTTCAAACAACAGTTTTTTTTATAAAAAAAAAAAGTCAGCTTTGTGCATTCATGGAACTTTGATTTAATGATGAATTTGGCAACAAACCACACAATGGCAACCATTTCAGTTTCCTGCAGTACAAAATCAAAGAATATCACAGTCGGATCTCAAGGTTACAGTGTGTTTGTTAATGGATACCGGACCTCAAAGAATGACTGTGCCTCTTACATCTACAGACACCTGACTATAATGTTTTCTTACATATGCTAATGTGTTTTTAAATATGAAAACAAAATCACAAAAACTTAATTAATTACAGTAACATGTAGAAAGATTAACCGTAACTTTGTTGGTTGTAATTATTCTGCAGCCAGCAGTTGGTTTCAGTTCAAGTTACATTTTTAAAAGCTGAGAAGTAAATTGACTAATGTGAAACCTGTGGAGTGCCCCTTTAATATAGGGATAAAATGGCAAACTTTGTCAGTGCATGGGCCACTTTCAGCTGATACTTTCAGTTTGGTAAAACTGCTGTAAGGTGTTAATCGTACACCCTGCTTCCAGATACCTTCACCTGATTATTCATAATCTCCTGAAAGGCTCCGACTGGATGATCATGTTTTGAATATAGTGTTGCGTTTCCTTGCTGCCTCTCACAGTACAGGAATGATCAGATTACAACAATCTGAGAGGATACTTGCAGCTGTCAGTCACGCAACATGTGTGTGAGCTAACAAAATTGTTGAGGAGAAAATAACTTTGCATGGCAGACAGAGTTACAATCAGGAGAGGATCTTCTTATTGAAGCAGTCTTCATCTAAGTGGATGGAGATAACGGTCACTTTGTTTGTAGCTAAAACTATGGTGTGTGTGTGTGTGTGTGTGTGTGTGTGTGTGTGTGTGTGTGTGTGTGTGTGAGGGTCAGTTTCAGGTGTTTGTAACAGGTGTTTGTAATGGACCCCAATAAGTCATGTCTGCCACCTGAGCCTGCTGTTGTCTGGCATGGCTGATAGACCAAAAAGAAAAGAGGCAATGTGGAGCCTCTGTTCTTTATGCTTGGTCAACCTTTATTCTGAGCTGCAACTCAAACTTTAAAAAAAAAAATCTCTTGGACGTCCTGTCAAACATATACAAACTCCTAAAAAAATATTTATTTATTTATCATTACAACTAAGACTTCACCCTGTTTTTGTGCATTAAGTGGCTTCATAACGTAATCTAAAATGGGCTACTGTTCGAATTCTAACATTGCAGCTGGGATCTGCTTCAAAATGAGCCGAGGCTTTTTTTTTTTTTAACCCTCACCAGGTGGGAGTCCAGCATGGGGCAGCTTTAGATGAAGCTGTGTCTGTCAAACTTGATGTTTTAGATTTCAGAGGACACACAGTGCTGGTATGCTTTTGATTACATTTGGGGGAGGGGATTTTAATGCATTTTGTCTGTTTTGCTGTTTTACACTGATCTGATTACACTAAGGAAGCTGTTAAAAATTGCAAACCTTAAAAGGCTATAATTGCTTTTCCAACGACAACAGTGAACAATATCGTTGTGATCACGATAAATACACTGACAGCCAATCAAAATCCATCTGAATTTACAACATGGCATGGCAGAGATTGACACTGTGGAGAGATTTGTATTTGTTCCATGTGGTCAGTGGCGTGGCGTGACTTTCCACTCTGCCATCCTTTAGGTAGCTCAACATTACTTTGAAAGTACTTTGAAAGCATTTCTAATGTCACAGAAACCACTGAGAGTGAATCTTGTGTTTTGGATGTTATTTTCATACTGTCGGTGATTTGTCTGTGTTTTTGTTCCGGTGCTTTGCACCGATCTGACACCCGCCCGTCTGCTCTGATCCCCGGCTCATTTATCATTCTTGGTGTGAACGGGCCTTAACTCCTCTACTGTAATTGGTCGTTGGGTCGGAAATTTATCACAATTCCTCCAATTTAAAACCTTCGGGATGTAGAGCTCACAAGCAATGTCTCAGCAATAATATTAATTTCAAGTACAAAAACACTAAATACAAATACATAACTTAAGAATGTAACATGACGTTATCATTTCAGGGATCAGTGCAAAGATATAGAGTCTGAAACTTAACTACAAAAAATAACCACTTTCTCTACTCTATTCTAGTATTTTTCATACAGCTTGTTTAGATTTGGTGCCAGTCCATATGTTGAGGTAAGGACTTTAATCATTCATACCAAATAGTGAGACAGCCTGCAGCACTTAGTCCAGGGCAAGATAATAAATAAATAAAAAGGTAGGATTACAAGGCTAAATGGAGGAAATCAAATTGCCTAACACAGCAGACACACACTGACTGCGAGTGCGCTTTTCAGACCAGATGTATGCGCTTCAAATAATGGACACATTCACACACGCAAAGAAACGTTGCTGTACATACAGTATGTAAAAAATCATGGCTTAAACATGAAATATCATCAGTGCTGAGAGGACAGGGACAGGTAAGCAGGACACTACATTAGAAGTGAATGAAATGAAAACTGCTTGCACGCACAACTAGAGGCAAATAAACAGTTACGTCCCGGAGAGACAAGGATTAAATGTGACATTAGAAACTAACTGAATTAGAAAAGCTAGAGTATACTCAATGTCTGGACTTTGACTCAGCATTGTTGAGCTGAAAGGAGCGAAGGAAAGGTAATGCACAGGAGCTAATGTCAAGTGAAAGGAAGACTAGATGGAACAAAAGCATCATGTAGGAATATTAGATATCTTCCGTGAGTAAGCATGCTCATGTTTCAGATAAAATAAAGCCACACTTAACAGTGAAACTATTTTGAACATGTAAGAGATTTAAATTAATGAGAACAGTGAAAATAAATCATCCTTTTGATTGTGTTCGATTGATGCCAATTCATTAATGACCAGGGACTGAGATTATTATCTATTATGCAATTCTGTAAACTGATAGAGTGTGGTTAACATTGTCTATCAGTGTATTAGTCTGTAAATAATATGATTAGTACCAATCAGAGTGTCAGGAATTTATTTTTAAAAACGACATCCCCATTGACATCTTTGACAATGTTTTCAACCAATTGTTGGTGCTCATGCTCAAAAAGCGCTTTAGAAATTTCCGAAAATAAAAATCAAGAAATCAAAGCAGCAGGTATTCAGCAGGACATATGGTATAGTATAGTAGGACAATATATAAAAACAGCTCCAATACATTCCAGCCCATCCTCTTTTAGCCGTGTGTTATTGAGATTCAATGCGAACGAGCCGGTCCCCAGCTTAACGCAACAGCATAGATCCACAGGGACCAATAAAAAAGTGACACATAAAGGCAGTAGGACTTTATTGGCACGTCAATTGAACTAAATAAATCAAGATGGAGATAGTGGTGGCGGGGGAGGGGACTGCATACACCGGGTTCTCAGTCCAGCATGCAGAAAATGAAATGTCCATATAAGCAATTTGTGCATTTCTATTGTGTAATATCTCCATATATGCATGTATGTGTTTGCATGTGTATCGGAAAATGTGCAGGTATTTACATATGTTTAGTTTGTGTAGCAGCTCAGACATAGAAATATATAATGTTAACTGACATCTGCCAACCATAAATTGTCATAAATGTGCAACATCCAAGCCAATCAGAAACAACTATTTATCCTGACAATGGGATACTAATATATAGCCATTCAGAAATAACAATTAGATTAAAAATTCAAAAAGAAAAACTGACTAAACTAACATTTCACCTCTACTGATTTTACTAACTATAGACTATTATAAATCTGACCATATTACTCTGGATTTCACCCTTTTTCTTTATAGTTTTCATAAAGACTATTCCCCAATGTGGCTTTGCTTTACTTGATGGACAAAATATAGCATTTGACACTAATAAATGTATTAGTTTTAGCATTATATTTCTAATTATTTCAAAAGCTTTTGATACAGAGAATAAGGGAACATTATTGAGTAAATAAATTGGATTTATGGTTAAAAATGTATACTTCCAACACAGAACTATCTGTTAGATTAATGGGCTGTCATTCTCACAACATGCTAGTACCCCATGGTGTTCGCTAAGGAGCCAATCTTGAGCTACTATAATTTATAACTTATATAAATGATTTACCAAACACGTCCCATAGTATCTTTCACGTTCCGCCTTACATCGGCTCACTAAACATTAAATAAACATTGCCAAATGTTTGCACTCTCATTTCGATCACAATTTAATAGAAGTCAGTCAGCTAGTTTTCCATCACAGCCAATATGATAGAAACAGATTTTGTGCCAATGCATATAGCAGGGTAGCTTTTATGTCCATTGTGTTTTTAAACATGTTTCCAATGGGTGTATTCCCCCTAAATTAAATTAAACAGAATCAATAACCAATAGCAACAGTGCTGGTTTATCTTGCCCTTCAGGTAGAAATGCATAGAAATGGTAAATGTTTTTGAATGTATAGAGGCTAGTGTAAATAACTTTGAAGATGTTTTGCTTCTGCTAACAATTAGCTCATGCGTTTTGCTACATACATTTTTCTATCATGCTGAATCTTTGGCGTCCAAAAACAGCTGTCTGGCACATGGACTGATAATTGAAATGGTTGATGTTGTGCATTATACATTTTAGCAAACTGCCCTGTAATAACGTTAGTCTAGTTTGTTTACTAGACTTAAGAACATCTGAGGGACGGTCTCTTTCTGTCTGTATCATCTGCTTTATTTCAATCTCTGTCCCTCCCTCTTTTTGTCTCTTTCTCTCTCTCTCTCTCTGTCTCTGTTTGTCCCTGCCAACGACCACCTGACCAATCAGTAGATGGTTGCCATGGATACGAGCAGTCATCAGCAGCAGTGTGGGTCTATTTGTCATGTTGTGAGGGAAATTCAAATCATGTCAATTTCCAGAACCAACTAAACCAAATCTTACAACCACCATCTGCCCTGACCTTTGGAACCCGAGGTGTAACATCAACTGGTTAGGTTAAAATAAAAAAAATGAAGGTATATTGTGTGCAAAGGGAGGAAAAAGATCGATTTCATGATCTCTCTATCTCTATGATATAAAACAATAATCAAAGATATATGTTGATTATGTAAGTGTATGTATACAGACAAAAGTATTTTAAAGCTATAGTAGGCAGTATATTTGGGCATCATTGGGCAAAAATCCCATAATAACCTTTCTGCATATTGAAATGCAAGTGGTTTGAGAGAAAACTAGACTTCTGCACCTCTGCTTGGCTCTGTTTTCAGGCTTTAGAAAATCTAGCCTGTGACAGAAGACTTTGGCCAATCACAGGTCATTTCAAAGAGGGAAAGCGTTCCTATTGGCTGTGTACACATGCAGACAGAGAGGGGGGAGGGAGAGCTGCACGAAGAGGTCTCACTCTACTTAAAAATGTGGCCAGTTTTTTGCTTTCTACTTAATGCAGCTGTTATAACCAAATGTTAAGGATCCTCGACCAATGTATTTATTCAGATTTTCTTAGAATTCTCAAATATTAATAATGGTGTTGGCCCAAAAATCTGTCGGGCTCTACGTGTTTACATATGCCCTTTTGCCATTGGAAAAAAAAACATGATAAAATAGGATTTTTTTTTAGAGCAGTAGTTCCACATTTTGGAAAATGCGCTTTATTGTCCTTTCGAGAGTGAGAATTTTGTTACCTTGACAGAGAGCCAGGCTAGTCATTTCCCCGTGTCCAGTCTTTATTTTAAGCTAAGCTAATCTGCAGCGTCATATTTACTACAGCCATGAGAGTGGTAATGATCTTCTCATCTAACTCTTGGCAAGAAAGTGAAATAAGAGTATCTCTCAAAATGTCAATTTCTATAAGATAGTCCTACCATATTCTGTGACAGATGCCCATCCTCATCATAGTGACGTTCCAAATAGTCTGTAGACAGGAGATTGCTGGAGAGAAGAGGACGAAAAAAGTGAGAAGAGCAATAATCATTCTAACATTTAGTTTTAACCTGAACTAAATAAATGCTTGAAAAAACCTGATTGTGTGTTACTATTAGCGGCCATTATGGCTGATTGCTATTTAACAGAATAACACTGCTAGTCACACATTAACTTGCGTGAATCTAGATCAACACATTGATTCATAAATAAAACCAAAATGTGTTCAGATTATTTTATTCCAAGTGTTTAGAAAGCCAGTGAAGGTTTTACATAAATGCAGTCCATTAGAGCAAAATGTGTCGAGTGAGAAGAGGGGGAGGGGAGGTATAATCTTAGCCTGCAGCCAGTCCGTATATAACGCCAACAAGCAGGATGTACAGTACAATACTGTAGGTGGGCAGGAGAAGAATGAGGAAAGATAGGCAGTAAGCGTATGCATGAGAGTACAGTCATGTCATTGACTGCTGTGGTAAACAAACCATAAACACTGTTTGGTGCCTCTGTGGTGCGGATGTGTGAATGCTTTGCAGGCATGTGGTGACTTACTGGTTGAGTTCCAGGTCAAGGATGAAGGATATGCCAAAGGCCTCCACCAAGAAGCTGCTCTGGGCCAGATGGAGGGGCTGAGGGAGGGAGGAGAAGTTGGGAGAAGAGCAAAGAGATGAAAAAAGGGACTTATATTTGATTACATTTACTAAGATACTGATGTAAGTAGCAACAAAAACGCAGAGAAACTGAATCTGATTGATTATGTCTGTCTACTGCTGGTAGATTGATTAAAGATTTGTCCCCTTCAGTAAATCAACTAAATCAATAAAAACCAATGGTCTCATTTGACCAATTTCAAGTTTGTTGATTCGTACTACATACCATACGGAATGTACTATACTAACACTTAGTATAAGTACCGACTTTTTAGTTAGTATACAAGAAGTCAACATAACATATTATACTAACAGATAGGCCCCATTTACACCTGGTATTAACATGTGATCTGTATCTGGATACGTTATCTGTATAATGACATCTGATCAATAGCTTTTTGCATTTACACCTGGTATTGATAAAATGCACTTTCATCATCTCATTTGTGGCCGCAGTGTGATTGGATCTCAATATGCAAATTTGTTAAAAAAAGGTTGGCTGACTTGTCAACAAGGTGAGGCAAGACTTGCTAGCTAACATTACTGCTACTATCTGTAGCTTTTGGGGTAGTAATGCTACAATACTTGCACTATCAGACATCAATAAAACTGTGACCTTGAAATTCCACTGACCATTCCAGTTAACAAGAGTCAGCAAAATGTCCAAAAATCCAATCTTTATTAGTTTTTTTTTAGGTGTTCCTAGAGCTGTTTTACCACCATCCACAATTACTTTTATTATTGTTTTCTTTGCCATTGTTTGAGAAAGTGTCTTATTACAGCACACCCAAAAATCAAGTTTTTGTTTTAGTATGCATACTTTATTTTGTCTGAACACACTACATACTCAAAAACTGCTTGGGATTAGTATGGAGTTGGGACACAGCTTTAGTGTTGTATTTGCATTTATAGGAGTTTCCTGTTCATGAGTTTTGTACTGCAACACTGCACTCCAATCCCCAACCAAATGCATTTTAAATTACTTTATCTCTAAAGCCCATAATCACAAATTTGTCTCAGATGGCTTTGCAAATTGGTCCCCTCTATCCCTAGACATTCAATTCGGAATTCAATTGCTGCATTTACAGAGTAGACAGAAGTAGCAGTAGTGGAATTACAATATGGAAAATGTCTAAATCTCAATACATGTTTGTGCTTCAGTTCCTATTTATGTCTCAGCTATGTGCAAGGAGCTCCAAAGTAGTCAGTAAACTGGCAGATAAACCAACTTGAAGACTTCCAATAATGTGTGGAACTCAAACATAGAATTAGCATCAATTAGTACTAAAAGCTTACTTTTAGATTAATAACCCATGCTCAATCCATGTTGATCCCTGACACTGACTTAAATAAATGACTCACTAATGTGTCAAGTATTTCAGTTTTTCAGGAAGAAATGTGACATAATATGATAAAGAGAGAGTGGAGGAGAGGAGAAGGTTGGTGGATGTTCAATATGAAATAACTGAAGTGTGCATAGAGACCAAAGGAACACAGATATAATAAAGGGACATCCTATTCTAGTAACCTCTCCCTGAAGGCGAGCCAGCCTCATCCATCCCTGAGGCTTTTTAGGATAAAACTGGGTGTTGGGGCTCATCGGCTGTCTAACCTTGCTCCAAGGTGAGACATATCCACATTATAAGACAGCGCTCTGTGGTGGCTCCCATCGGTAATTATTGGCCAAGCTGCAAGGAAGGTCTCATTAGTATTGCCTTGCACTCTCTGCAAACCACTTAGTATAAATCTAAACCTCCACTGGGTCCATATACAGTATGATAAAAAGCCCACAATGGTGCATGTGAGCAGAGATAAGACCGCTGCATCAGAGCTCTGACTGTGGAAATTTGTTATTGTAGTTTTGATTTTAACATCAAATCCCAAATATTCAATTTGACACACCATACAGTATCTCAGCTCAAGACATCGAATTGTATAGTTGATACACACAAATAGGATGGCAATAAGAAAAAAATAACAATTAGTACAAATACAAAGATATTGCTATCTTCTCTTAATATGAGCATAAGATAATTGCTATTGGTAAGATGCAAGCATTATACAGGCTCTGGTAATTTACGATGGGCAGTTGTAATTATTTCCTGACATTTTAACGACTAAAACATTAATGGATTAATAAAAACAAAATAAGCTAAATAACCAAAAAATAACCTTAAACTTAGTTTACAGTAACACTTCCTGTTAATGAGCAACAAGGACCACAGGAAAGAAATTAACTGTCAGGTCATCGCATTTCTCAGTTGAAAGAATCATTTGGAACTTGTTTTTTGACCTTTCTTATGTCTTTTAAAATTGAGATTGTAAACTTGCTAGCAACTAGTTATAACCTACACAAAGAGAAACATTAGCATTGTTTTGGAGTTAGATTTCTGAACTTTTAACTCTGAGGGTACAGTCGGTTTATTAGCAGTTTCTCTGAAAACTGTTAGAAACGAGGGTGATGAGAGTAAATCAAAACAGTAAAGTTGCGGTTCATAAAAACAAAACAAAAAGAGCTGAAAGATGCTGAAATGCTCCACTGAGGTGAGGGGAACTGCATAGTTTGGGTTCATAAGAACCAGCAACAGCATTCACATTACACAGTCGTTTGATGTATTGCTAATATAAAAATACAGATTATAGCAGCTTTAAGTCAAGCAAAAAGTATTTTTACTGGATCCAGCACAACGACTAACACTTTGATGAACATTTTTTAAAAGCATCGTGAACATAAAACATCTATTGTTCAGTCCATGATGTTAACAGATTACTCAGGTACATTTGGTGGATTACATGATAATCCATATATAATTTTTTACATGCTTGCTATTTCAAATGTATGTCAAAAGATTATCATTGCTTGTTAGGATTAATTTGAAGTTTACAGCTAGTAGAGGGACTCTATCTCACATCTAAATTCACATTCTGTAGCATGGCAGCCCTCAGACTTCTCCATGGAAAACAACAAACACACATCTTCCAGAGGGCTGCTCAGTCTCAGAAAAGAGAGGTCATGAGACAGCACGCTGCCCACAGAGGGTAGCTGAAAGTCAGATCTGTGTCATATCCGCTGACAGGCCTGCAGGTGACTGACAGTGTTTATAGTGAAGGTAACGAGAGAGGACAGGTAGAGGTGTGAAATCTAATCTAATGGACTGTACTGGAAAAGAGGAGGTGGCGGCTAGAGGAGGGGGTGGTGGGCTGAGTTTATTCTGCCTTGTTGTGGCCCGGGCAAGTTGGGCATCATGTGTGTGTGTGTGTGTGTGTGTGTGTGTGTGTGTGTGTGGGGTGACAGGGTAAGAGAGTGTCAGACACATGACCTCAAAAGAGAGGACAAACAGGGGTGAATCAGGTCCTGACAGAGAACAGGTGAAGGTTAGAGGTAAATTCATTCTAGAATTTTAGATTATAAATGGGTTTTTTTCTTCGTTTTTCCATTGTAATCCCCCTAGGTATTCTCTGTTGCAATTTAGGTTATCGGGTGGGGGAATTGGTATTGGCAAAATTACAATGCTGTACAGTGTTGGGACATACAATATAAAAATATACATTGAAAAGAAATACAAAAAAAAGAAAACTGCTGATTTAAGGGCCAAGACAAACTATCCATCAGAATTATGATTAAAACATGAAGATTTAAAAAGTCTGTCCAGACTTATTATGAATATAAGAATGTAAAAAGAGGAATGTATTTCAATGACATTATCCTCAAATCATACATGAGTAAAATGTGTAAATCTATCAACTTCTTCTTTGTTTTATAGCTTTTAAGTTTCACTGATGGGAGAATTTCTAGAGAGGGTGGCGGCTTTATTAGAGGTTGGACAGTTGACTGATCTCTTCATCATCTCGTTTTGTCGTTGGAGGCAATCAGCCATTCATCATGAAAACTAAATGACACCCATTTACTGGGGAGACCTTGGTCATAATTTCATCTCAACAGCTAACTGTACAGAATATGTAGAAACAGACTAAATGAAGGGGAATAATAGCCTAATACATGTGTTTAGCTCTGGGTGAGAAAACAAGTCACAGGTGCAGACAACTCACCTGTGCTCCGGCTGTGTAGTTTTTGACCCGGGTGTCCAGGCGGCTGTGGAGCAGCTCCTCCTGGGAGTAGATCTGTTGCAGGAGCCGCTTGGGCTGAACGAGTTCTTCAGGAGGCGGCAGTCTTTCCTCCACCCTCACCCGTTCCCTCAGACCTGCAGAGGACACGAGAGCTTCAGTGCACAGGCAGCGTGAGATGGCAGAGAGCAAAGTGTGGGTTTATGGTTCTGAATGTGATGTTAAAGGTCTTATTTCTGCAGGATTCAACAGCTGATGCTGAGTTGCTTGTTGACACAGATGAAACGATTACACGGTCCTTGTTATTAGACAGGTTGAGCGGACGCAAGAACTGGCAGAAAACGTACTATTTCTTTGTTTTCATCACTAATAATAGGTTGCTTGTCATAAACTAAACAATTAGATGAAAGAAAAGCGTCTCACCTGTCACGGCGCACCGTGCACACACTGCAGCGAACAGCAGGCATCTCACAGCGAGCATGATGCTCACATAGTCCCAGGGATTTCCTCGGTGCGGCGCCGTTAGATGACCTGATGGGAGCCGCGAGCGGAGCTGCAGAACGACTGCTGTTGACAGTGAAGGCAAACAGAACAGAGGGGTTCCTTTAAACGCGGCGACCGCATTTCTCCCTTTCCGCCTGTAGCGAGTTAAAAGCCCCCTGACGAAGCTCCTTTGCTCGGCTCCTGCAGCATGGTGTGTGTCGGTGTCAGAGCTCCGCAGCGTGATCGCACACTCGTCTTTCGGCCTACGCCACTGAGCTTGATTGAAGCACTGAGGCTACGCAAGTAGCACGTGGGGTTTGACGGGCCCACCCACGCTCTTTGATGAGACCTGATGTCCAAAACTCAGGTCATCCAATATTGTATTTGTCAGAATTAGAATAGCCTACATGTTAATTCTTAAAAAGAAAATAAGTTTCTCGTGCATAACACGTTTTAAATGTATTTGACATGGCGCTTTAATCTGCCTTTTCCTTTGTAATAATCATATCATAAAAGCAAACCTGATCAAGAAACAATCATTAATTTTGTTCCAATAGTATTTTTCTTTTCTTATAATGTGCCACTCTTAGACCGACAGCCAGAAAACCTGGAGACTTTTGTTAAATGCCTAAATATCAGTGGTCAGGATCCCAAATAGGAGTCCCAGGATAAAAATTAAAGGTCACAGTCTATGGTCACAAGATGATTGGGACACAAAAGAAAAAATATTTCTGTTACACCCCTAAACAAATCCTGTATTTGACACTACACTGATTTGTTGTTCTTTTGAAAACAGGGTGCTTTCATGTCCATCAGATCTGAGAGGGAAACATTACCATTTGGCTGAGCTGCCCACAGCTCACACAGTAAGACTATATAACCTGTGATGAGAACCAACCACTGCTATAGGTTGAAGGCCCTGAAAACGTATGTCCTCAATCAGCTTCTTTCTATGGAGTGATTGGGTCCTACATGAACACACACTTTTCTGCCAAAGTTAGTACAGTTTTGGTTATTACACTTCAGAGATTTCTGTATTTTTAGTTTTTAAGTTGGCCGGAGTCTGTTGGAAAAGCACATACACCAGTATTTACCAACATTTGAATCAGTCTGATGACAGTTGGTGGGTTATTTAGTTATGGTCAGTCAAATCTGATCAAACCAGACCCACAGTCTGGAAGAAGTTGAGTTTTTGACTGTCATAATACACTTATATGGTATTTTGAATATATACCTTTCTTCTAATTATTGTGCTTCTATATTGAAATTGAACATTCATTCTTAACCTTTGAAACAGCACACACGCACGCACGCGGGAGTCAGTGGAAGGATGGGCCAAGTACTTTGACCTGAACATTTGGTATTCTTTTCCTCTTTCCAACAAAGTCTACACAACAACCCAAAAGATTGTTCTTTCTTTCTTGACAAGCTGAAGTGGTTTAGGCCAGGTTCACCCACACAAAAGATCCCTTCATTCCAACAAATCTGGATAGTTAAGGGTTACGTAACAAGGCTTTGAGATGAGATATCAAATATTGTTTGCGTCAGCTGGGACGATGAGTCAAACAGGACACATCGACCGACCGCTGCCCTTGCCTCATCCTTCCTTCCCCATTTGGCTCTCCTTTAGCTTCGAGCAGAGTCAGCATTCATTAAGACAGCAGGAAAAATTACCCTCAGCATACCCCAACAGTGCTAAACTTTGCTGTTCCTGAGGAACAACTTTTTTCTAAACTATGCAGCAGGAAATGATTATGGTTAAAAACGTTTATTTAAAAACACTGTACAAGAGTTGACTTCACATTTTCCTAAGATAACTGCTTATCTTCCACATACTGAAATCATGTGTGGCATCTCTTTGCTTGTTGCATTCCACATCGGTTTTAAATGCCCATGCAAGATATTCAGAAGAAGGTGAGATTTTAGTTTAGTTTTGTCTATTATGAGCAATGAGTCTTTAATGGTAGGTGACCTTATACTTGGAAAAACTGACAAGTGAAGACAATAAACCTCACTGTAGCTGCACCTTTAGCTGTCCTTCAAAAAACAGAAAAAGCCATTTGACATTAATCAGACAGACTTCTGTCTCACAGGTTGTGCGAGTCCTCCACTCTACGAACGCCTCATCAACGTCGGAGCAAGTGGGATCTGATCCAGATGCAGCACTTACAGTAATTGAGTAATGCCCCCCTTCAGAAAAGCCTCATTAAATTCTCAATACCACCATGTGTTCCCGGACATAGGTGCTGAAAGACTGCAGTCAGCACGACATACAGAATATTACTTAGGGTTCTGTGCATGAGGATGATAAGGGGTTGAGAGGAAAAATGATAATGGACACTCTTCAAATTCATGGGAAGATGCACATCCGCTAAGTAACATCTACGGCAACAACAAAAAAATATACAAAATAACAATCAGCATCTGTAAAAACATCTAAATATTAAATTTTAGTTTGCACTAAGTTTAAAATATTTATTCAGTGTATATTTCATCGACTTATTTTGATGAGCTTAAGTGCTGCCCAATGTCTCTTGCGGTGGGATACGCAGCAGCAAAGTCAAAGACTTACTATTGTAAATGCCTGACACGCCCTCTAAGTAGTGGTTCTTCCAGTTCTTTAAAATGACCAAGAGAATAACCATCAGTGCTGAACCTCAACAATCTGTACCACAGTCCTGGAAAACGCTGAAGGGTCCATTTCTTCCCCACACAGTGAGGTTGCAGGCTTTGACGGTTGAAGGACAGTGTGAAGACGTGACTCGTAGCTGGTGTCGTGCATCCAGGTGCACGGCATGTGGAGGAGCTCCTTGTCGAGCTCACAAATCTGCTCAGTGGGCAACAGAGGAGGAGCAGAGGTCGTTCCAAGCCGTGACAGCAGACCACAGTCCCAGTCAGAGTCCGATGATGATGGAGAGAGCGTGGCTAAGTCAGGGATGAGGGCTGACTCGATGCACACTGAGGTGGAGTGGGATAGTGAACATTGGGAGTCTTGACTGAAAAACGCACTGTGAGATTTATCATTGGGGAAGAGGAGTGGAGGATCACAAATCTTTGCTTTCGAGGAAAGTGGCCGTGATGGATGATCAGCAACAGAAGTGCTGCCATGACCTAAAATGTCCACTTGAATTGGTGCCCAAGTGAAATTCTGTACAGTAGGAACACAAAACGTGGTAAAAGTTTGTTTTGAACCAAGTTTTTCCAAGGCGCATGTTGAAGAGACCTTGTCAAATAATAAACTTCCCTCAGGTTTTGCCAGAATGTCACTTTCTGGTTTGACAGATAGATGCCCTTGTTCAGTCCAACTACTGCTGTAGCCACATTTCACTGCAATTCTCCTCCTTTTGCTCCGGCTGTGTTCAGGGCTGGCTGATCTACAGCGCTTTTTGGGGTTTGGTGCCGTCGCTGACTGTCGAGGCAGGGAACGAGATCTACACGACAACAGCGTAGCACACTCCAAACCATTTTTGGTGGAACATGTGATCCCACTAAATCCAACAAGACTTTCTTGGTTTGATCCCTTTGCTGTATTTGTCAAAGCCACAGAGGGAAAAAGTGCGGTGAAGATATGATTAGGGACTGACTGAGACACACTTTCTGCAGTGTCCATTTCACAAGGGTGTTCTTCCACAGCCTCCTCTGCAGTGTACGGTTGAGGACTGAGGACAGGAGGCTCTGAATACAGGCAGTGTGGCTCCACAATGTGGAAGGGATAAGGGACTTGTGGGCTGAGGACCGGAGGCAGGGAGTAAGGGTCAGGGGATAGGCATGGGGTTTCAAGGCAGGGGGAGAGATGTTGAGTATCCGGCTGCTGGCTGGCTGAGTTGTGGGCTTGTGGTTCAACATCTGAAACAGGCATGGCGGGACTTAAAGCGTGAGGATGGCTGTCAGGGAGCTGGCAGTCTGTGTTAGTAGTGAAAGGCTGGATGTCAGCAGGTGGAGTGGCTGGTGGATTTGGGACAGGAAACTGAACTCCTGGTGATGGGCTGGCTGGGCCAGAGGAAAAAGGACCCCCAATAGGGCTGGAGATGTTAATATTGAATGATGAACCTCGTCTCTGCAGGGCCTGAACAGCATGCTCCGTCTCAGCATCAGTGAGAGGCTCCAGTTCACAGACGGGCAAAGGAGTTGGTGGTCTAGGAGGAGGACATAGAAAATACAAATAATCCTTCATTTAAACACAGAAAAAAACATTGTGGTTAGGAATGCCACAGTGAGAAAAAATTCCCACTGGTTAATAAACAAAGTGACACCGGTATAAGCGATTACACAAGACATTTCACAGGAAAAGATATTTGTCGATGACGCTCAATATCTGTAGATATTAATAACTACTAACTATTGAAGGTCACATATTAAGCTTTTATGTGTTTTCTGTCATATCTACAATGTTATTTCAAATGAGGTAAATGTATTTTAGACACATTACTCCTGAAACATTTTCTGTTAGTAGTATTTGGTTTAAAAACCTTTATTTGTGATTTTTGAGTGTAGAAATTCTGCTATGTTCTATTAGTGTCAACTGCTAACTAAAGTAGCTACATGGCTAGACAGTTAATGTCATCTTGGCTGCCAATGTTGTTAAATTCTCCCCATTACTGTTGAAACATGTCCGATTGGACATTCTCCCCAAATTCCGGTCACTTTACTGCTGGGACATGTCCAGTTGTGTACTCTTTGGTTTAGAAGCCTTTATTGGTGATTTTACACGGTACAAAGTCTTGCTATATACTCCGTTGCAGTAGCTCCAGCTTCAACTGGAGATTCCAGGAAGCACGCTGGCCAATCAGAGCAGACGGGGCTTTTTCGGGAGGAGGAATTAAAGAGACAGGCGCTCCTACAGCGCGTCTCATACAGAGGGTGAATACAGTTCACCCTCAGTTGTTTTTAACATTACAGCAAGTAAACATGTTCTAGTACAAACACAAAAAGCAAGTATAATCCTGAAAATGCTATATAATAGTTGCCTTTAATAACTGCTTACTTTGATATCTGGCCTCTCTGGACAAACTTCCGCAGCTGCACCGCCAAACGGCAAATAGGCACTTTGATTTTCAATTTGACACCAAAACCTCCACCACTCCGCCATCTTATCGGTAAACTCCTTTCCACCTTAAACTTGCTACTCTGTTCTGAGTAGGGTTGCACGATATTGACAAAATGTGATATTGCGATATTGATTATGAATATTTCGATAGATATTAATTTAGATATTTTTAAACATATGTAAAATTACAAAAGTTACGGGAAAACGCATCTAAATAGTTTCTTAACAAATTAAACAAGTTTTCTTACAACACAAGGTTTATTTCAACTGACAGTCATATTGGACTGGTCCAAGATGAATAAATAAATAAGGACCATGTCTACTGAACAGGACATGTTTTACTGGCTGTACAGTATCAAATAAATAAAGAGAACAGGACACAACTTTTCTTTTGCTTCTCTGATTTGTTCCGTTTTGTTGTCTCTATCAATTTCTTCACTTACACTGTCACTCTGTTGAAATATGCACACACGTGGTACACTCCATAGGGTTTGTGCAAGTGGCACGGTAACTGGCCAATGAAACATGATCATTATAGCGTTTCAAGCGGGCTCTAAATCGAACACAACTAAGCCACACAGCCAACGGACGGGACGCAGCGCTCCACAAAATACTGCATACTTATTGCGACACTTTCGATATATCGCAATAACGATATTGAGTCGATATATCTTGCACCCCTAGTTCTGAGACTCTGCTGCAGCACGGAGCAGACACTTCCAGTTTATATTTAGAGCGTTAGTCGTCGAACAAAATAGAATTGATATCACCTTTAGTATTTTACAAATTACAGTTTTTTTGATGAACATGGGCACTGATATGGTGAACTAAATGGGTTTCATTTCTGTAAAAACAAAACAACGGTGAGCAAGCAATGAAATCGGTGTATGCCTGACCACCGGAAACACCGACAACCGCAGCAAGCCTAATTGTGGTCCATTAGGACATTGCTAGGTGATAATCAAAACTCACCGGTTCAGTGTTTCTTCTGACAGTTGAGCTGGATTGGGGTTGAATCCCGGAATCATTTCAGCCACGAGTTGGTCCATCACACTGTAGTTTGAGGGATCCAGCACAAACGCACGGTGCTGATCAGACTGCAAGTGCTGCGAGGGCAAACAAAGACCACAAGTCACAGATGTAAATGTAAAAACAATGAAGGCAAAAACAAATCCGCTATGTGCTAACAAAAGTAATTCTTAAAGATGTTCACCTCCTCCAGATTAGTGAAGGGTTGATGACAGCATTCACAGTAAGACAGGTCCTTTTTGCGTGGCCGCCAAGGGGGAGGGTTACACCAGAGTGGGGTTTGAGATTTGTCCTTAATGCTGCTTTCAACTTTTTTCTTCTCCCTAATTTACAAAGAATGAAGAGTACATAATAGACTTTAGAACCCAGACAGTTTGTTAGCAAAACAATGGTCTGTATCCTTCAAATAATGGCAGTTAAACAAACCTGGTTTTATTTTCTACTTGCTCTGTCTGCTTTTCAAACCGAGGAGGAGGAGGAGATTCAAAGGGACTAAATCGGCCCGAGTACCACAGAGTGGGGAATATCATAGATTGAATATGCAAGGGCTTGTAGCTCCTGGTTAGAGAACAAAACAAAATCATTTAATACACAAGGTCTAAATCAAACAAAAATGTTTTAGCATTTAAAAAGTTATACATGAAAAAGCAAACTGCACATTTGCATGCAGATAAAAAAAAAAGACTTAATATCATAATCATTCCAATATTTTCAAATAAAAAATATTTCACTGCACTTTGCAAAACTGAATGTGAGATTACACATCCGAGATGAAGCCCAGCACGGATAATATGTAAATGTTTCAGGCGTCATGGGTTTTCTCACAGAAATGGACTACACACACATAGCCAGAGCACTTCAATTAACTAAAATGAGAGGGCAAATGAAAAGACCTGTTAGCACATAGAGATCAATTGCTGGAACAAGCAGTGGAGCTTGCAAAAGCCTCATCGAATAGAAATCGTATCCGCTTGAGCTCTGAGCTCCTGGGGAGCTGCATCACTGAGGGGGCTTGTCACATTACACGATGGGACTCCTCAACAGGTTCAATTAAGAAAATCATCTGGGCTGAAATGCAAACCTGCGCCCAGTGGGGTAGGAAACACGGGGACAGGTCCCTGCCACTCGTTGTTTCACTGTCATTCTGTTTGAACTGCATAAAGGATCTAATCTGATACTTATCAACCATGAACCTGGGCAAGCAAAAACAATTCTCTTTGCTAAATTCTAGCTTGGCTTAATTAACTTGGAATCAAACACAAGATTAAAGCAGCTATGAAAAAATATTTTACACTAACAATGTATCAAATGACAATGTGAACGGGTCGTCGTAGTGATGAACCTACAAAGAATTATCCACTGAATCTGCAGCTCCCTTTGGCTTTACGGAGCTTTGCAGCGACTTTCAGTTCAGTGTTTAACTTGTTCAGCCTTCAACTTTACTGTTTTGGTTCATTCTCACAGCATCGTTTTCAGCTGCACAAGGCAGCTGTTTTTAACAAAAAAGCTCTACAAACCCACCGTACACCACCTGTTCAGCCTAATCAGCAGATAGACACAGTTAGCGACTAGCTAGTGAACAAAGTGGAGCATTTAGCAGCTATAGAGCCAGATATTTCCCTCAGGAGTTGAGGAGATTTCTGAGGGAGCAGGTTAGACCTTTTCCCCCATTTAAATCCTCCCCAGCAACTAGAGAGAAAATGGACAAACAAACATAAACTGCACTGAATGAGGGATGACACTCACCTGCTCATGTCTTCAATTTTAAGATAGGGAGACCTCAAAGCTGCAGCTGTAGACCAGGAGAAGTGAAGAGGTGCAGGTAAACAATTAAATAAGCACTTATACCCACAGAAATACCGTATTGTCGGAAAATAAACACATTAGCAGCGCATATACATCAACTAACCTTTGACAACATGGGGACTTTGTTTGGTGCAAGTCTTCTGCATTAAAAAAAAAGAAGTTTAAATAAGACTCATTAACATTAAAGAGCAAAGACTGATGGATTACAAACTCTAACAAAGTGTATAACATTTTAATGGGAGCTTATTTAACTGAACTCATTTTTTTAAGAACTGTTTAACTAATTAATTTATAAATGATTTACTTGCTTGATTTTTTTAAATTTAGAACTGTTATATTTGGATATTTGTTGAACATCTTACCTCCGGCCTCTTGTGTATAGCACTGAAGCTCTCTCGAGTCAGCTGTTTCAAATATAAAATGACATCTGATACTACATTAAGGAACAATACTCACACACTGTTCCTTGGTTAAGAATGTGGCATTTCTATGGTGGTTAACAGCAGCCCTCTTCAGCTGGGATCAGTAAGACACAGCAGCACAGAACAAAAACACTCACATGGTGCCATCTGCTGTGAGCAGAGGTTCACTGCACTACAGATATGAACACCTACAAGCCAAATAATACCTGCAATAAATATGCAGAGGAGGAGAAATCAGTCTGCACAAATCAACTGTGAAGTGTTTGATGGTTATTTATGTGTGCTTTAGAAAGTAATCACTGTGAAACAATCATAAAGTACGCTTTATTTATCTCTCCCTACTGTACAATGACAGAATCAAGTAGCTAAAAAACATAAGTTCTGCTGATATACAGATGGAGTGGAGTATGTGATGTTAGCTGTTCACTGAATATAACGTAAAAGCCCCGCACATTTCTAGTATTTACGGTAATTGTTATGCATTGCTCCCGGGTTGACCCAGGTGATCTCTGAATTGTCATGACCAGGGATACACCCATGTAGACCAGCTTGGCTTGAATTTCCAAATGGCGGGTTGAACCCTGATCAGACAACCCTAGCCCAACCCTGATAGGTGGTGTGAAAGAGGTAGCACAGTCCACCTGAGTATAACCCTGGTTGAACCATTGGTGTGAAAAGGGGTATAAGAGTTCCCTTCAAATCATGTTATTAGTCAAAAGGATACCATCCACATACAAAATCTTCACTCCCCAAGATCGAGCACTGGCCAAAACACTGCTCCCCTGCAGTCGTTCCTACAAGACAGATCCATCAGAAACAAGTCGAGATAACAAACCATGTCAGTCCTCAGTATAACACCAATATTTAAAAAAATAAAGCCCACAGATCTGCAAGATAAACCATTTTCCAGCTGCACTGACACTTACATTGTTGCGAATGGCTTTTTCAAGCAAGGCCTTCCCACGGCTGCCACAGGGCTGTAAAGAAAAATACAGCACAGATATACGTTTCATTCTGGGTTATACTTCGTCCACTGGGATATTGTCCAAATGAGTTGGTAATGAAAACAAGATCAATAACCAATTGTTTTTGTTTGGTATGTGTTTTTGAATGGTTGCATGTAGCATTTCTCACATAAATATATAACAATTTACACTAGTCACAACATATTCACCTGTATCAGGGCAATAGATAGCATATCTAAGTATCCATTTTTTTTTTTTTAAATTCTACAGCAAGAAATATATTTTCTCCTCAACACAGAAAGAGAGGAGTTGCATTTGATTTCTGTTACAATACATCAATTAGGAAAGACATTGCAGACCATATAAGTTAATTCAATAGAATCAGCTGTTTGGTAAAATTGACCTGACCTCAGTAATATTTAGCTTTAACCTTTTTGTGAATTTCTCTTGCCAATTATCAGGTTAATATTTCTTAAGTACCAACACTCTTGTTAGCTGTAAAATCTTTTAAAACATGCATGGGTGATGCTCAGTACCATTGGTCTAGGAGTTCCGGGTCGCCGTTTGTCACTGCTGAGGACACTCTCTCGCTGCATCACAGGACGTTGAGCTTCTTCATTCATCCCCTTTGTCCCTGCTTTGGTGTCAGTACAATTCTCCCCCTTCAGGCCCTCTGGGCTTCCAGTCACAACAAAGCTCACATCCTTGTGCAGGAAACTCTCGACCCTCTTCAGAATAAGAAACAAAAAACAGCATTAGCTCATCAGTTTCTGCTGAGACATCTGTCATAGTCAGACCTTTATCTTTACTTGTACAAAATCTAACTTGAACCTCAGTAGGTATACAATTGATTTATATTCAATAACAGTATTAGTTGGAATGTAGTCAGTTTGGCTACTCTTTAAATTCGTTTGTCTGCTGAAATGATCAGAAACGATGAACAGACTACTCATCAATAGCATAAACATTTTCTTTGCTGTACAAAATTGAATTGTACAATTAGTACAGCAGGTAAAATACAGTAAACAAGAGCAGCTCAGTCAACAGCTAATCTTCAATAAGTGCTTTCTTCCATACTCCTTTCGGTTCAAGATAAAACCTTCTAGACAACTGAAAAAGACAACAACAAAGCAATGTTGTAGTGCTGTATACTAGCACAAAATCAAAAAGTACGACGATACACACAATTGTCACATTTTATGTTTCATAAACGTTTTTGCAAGAATGTGATGTACTGTTAGTAGCACTTTTGGCTACTACAACTTTTTCAAAACTGAACCAAACATTTTTTCCTGCCACGGATCAGACAAAAATGTTTGATTTTTCTCTTGACTTTGAAGGCAGGCAAATGTATGCAAATTGCTTGCATTACTGTTTATACCTAAAGTGTCACTGCCTAGATCAAAATCTGATAACAGTAGTTGTATATAAACAACAACAACCACCACCAATGTTTACAGCAAGGATCCACAGGCATACTGCCTTTAGCTTCACACAGGCTTACTCCTCCTAGAAGAAATACAGTCTCCAGAAGCAGGGCTGTTGGGCGTTTTTTTACACTGTCCAGGTAGAAGGTCTTCCCCTCCAGCTTCTTCTGCCCAGGACATAGTGAGCCCAGAAGGCCTTGCTCCTCCGCATACTGCTGGTGCTGCATGGTCCTGGTGCAGTAAACTTTACCGAAAAACACCAGGACCCTACTGAAAGGAGAGAACAAACACAAGTGTTAATAAAATGTATGCATAAACATTTGACAGAGAGCAAATTAAAAACGCAAGGCATGTAACGTTAGCGTTACTTTACTACCAAACTACAACAGCACAATTACGTTAAATGCATTATTAACCTAGCCACCTCCCTGGCTAGATAGCATACTTAGCTGTAACGTTAATTCGTTGGTTAGCGTTAGCTGACCTGAGTTTAGCTTTTTCAATATAGACAACGCCTGGGCCACCAAAACAATAGTTTGTAATGAGGTTTAATAGTCTGTTAAACAGCTTTCCACGTCGTCGGGGCGAAAAAGAAATAAAGAGCCCACTTACTTTTTGTTACTGTGCTGGAGAAATGCGATAAAGAAAGCAACCGCCGCTTTTTTTTTTAAAACACGACGAACGTAAAGTTAACGTCACATCCGGAAAAACGCTGCCTTCGCGTGCTGGCAACGGGCTTCTGAACGACCCTTCAGAATGGTCTTTAATCTTTTGTAATTAAGTAAAATTAAATTGAAATTGATTCTGATTATTAGGCAGCTCATAACAAGTCATCCTCTCGATCAATAACGTAATCTAAAAGTCAATGATTGTATTTGTTGTTGTTTTGCCAGCTGGAACCTCAACCTCAAGTGGGAAAATACACATTTTATCAATTCTTGCCCAGTAGGGGGCAATGTGTCTGTGTGTAAATAAAGTAATCTCATTTAAGAAACTACATTGGCAATTTGAATCTTTATACTTGCCTTCATCTAGTAAACTATAACCCATATATTTAAATGGATTAAATATATTCATTATTAGTAGAAAATTCAACATTCCACCCACTGGATGATTTAAACTTATACATAATATATTAGACTTAGACTTCTCTTTATTGATCCTTTTGGGATGACTCCTGCAAGGAAATTAGATTTCCAGCAGCAGATTTCAGCAACTTACAAAACACTTGTATAGAAAATAAAGAGGTATAAAAAATACAGTATAGAAAATACCGTATAAGAATAACAACAATAAACCTTTAGCTAAACATATGAAGTAAACTGCAGATAAACTGCAGATAAATATATAGGACTGTGTATGGCATTGTGTTATTATACAGTAAATAAAAGACATTTAGCATAAATTAGCAGTTAAGAGCAGTTAGAGTGTCCAGGTATGTATGTGAGTAGAGTAGTATTTTATACTGTTATGACACAAACATTGTTAAATGTAAGACAAAGACCACAAGGCAAATACCAATTGTTTATTCAAAACATGCACTTTTTGTTCATAAAAATATTTTTCACAAAACACTGGCACAGTGCAAAGGACTAGCCTTAATGACATTTCAATTTGAAAATCTGAAAATAAAAGTATGTATAAATGACAAGGAATTCTTTATACCAAACCTGGGGGGGAAACAGAACACGCAGATGCACTAGTTATGTTCTATCACATACATTACACAAACTAATGGACTAATGGTGGAGAAAACCTTCATAGCATAAACTTCAAACAAACAAAAGATATGTCAAAAAATGTAACCGCTTGACAATAAGACACTGACAACAGTTTTAACAACAGGGTTAGGTCAAACACTTCCACTAACCAATTCATTTCAAAATCTGTCAACACATTAATGAACTTCTTTTCTCTGTCCCAAAAATACACAGAAGCCGTTAAATTACCAACTGAAAACATACTCTCTCATTTTTAATGGCTGATCTAAACCTGGTTTTGTGAAAATAAGACAATTTTGCATACTCAGAAACAACATCGTGCAAAGCTTAACCCCTGGATGGGATTTGAAACTACTCACGTAGACAGTAAGACTTAGCTTCTGTTTTCAGTCCATAGTGATGAGGACATTTGACTGGCTAATTAAGGCACCTGAGATTACAGCATGGAGGCCTCTGCATATTCACAGGGATTCAAAGACAGCACCAACATCTTTCTGCAAAAGCTAATTAACAAAATATAGACATTTTCTACAGAGTAGCAACACACATGTATTCAGACTTAAAGGGTTACATCATCTTCAATGGTTTTCTTACAATATTCCATTTCTGTTCCATTTACATATTAGTAGCAGAATCTATCTTGTACTGTAGAGTTTTAAGGCTACTTAAACCTGAATACTAATACACTATACTGACTCTGCTATTACTGGCAAAGTATATATATATATACTATTTATTATCCCTAGGGCTGTTTAGGTTTATATATTTCGCTATCAGTGGACTGGTACAAGATAGATCCTGACACTAATAATTTCACCTTACTAATTTTAATGGTATGAATACTATTGAAAAGAATGTAAACTGGGTGCCGTGCCCATTTTTTATAAACAGTGTGGACCCACAAACATAAATACTGTGTTGGTCTGAGAAGGCTTTGCATTGTTTAAAAATAACAAAAACATAAGTCACAGTCTGTAGTTCAGATCCACTCTGAACCATTTATGACTCCATATTTGCTGCTACTACTGGTGCTGCTGCCTCTGTCCGTGTCTGCCTTGCTTGAGGTGTGTTTGGAGGCCTGCCAGTGTTTACGTTCACGGTGAGACTTGCTGTGGTTATTACAGTGGCTCTGTGGCTGTCTGTAGGCCGGATTGTCAGCCTCCAGCTTGTTCTGAGGATGACGAATGTCCTTATGACCACCTCTGAGGGCATCTCCCATCCCTGCTCTGCAGGGGTTTTCATCATTATTGGTGTACTGCTGACGCTCTTCTTTGGCAATGTTCACGCTGTTCTGCCGGCATGCCATCTTTGCATTAGTGAGATCAGTGATGGGTAGTGGCTGGTTGTGGTGCCCTGTCGATACCAGAAGAGGCTTGATGGCAACGTTGTACCCAGGTGGAGCTGATGGTGCGTTCCAAGAAAAAGGGTAGCTGCTGCAATCCTCTCCACTCAATCCCGCCTCATTAAGAGATCCTTGTGCCAGTGTCAGCCCGTACAGCTCATTGTCAGGGAGCTGCACCCGGCGGGAGCGTACAATCTCACAGATGGTACCTATGCCCAGGTGAAGCATCTCCCATATATTGAGTACCAGACAGAGCAGGGAGACTGTGTACATGATGAGAAGGAAGATAGTTTTCTCAGTGGGCCGTGATACAAAGCAGTCCACACTGTGAGGGCAGGGCAGGTCGGAGCACACGTAGGTCGGAGGTACAGCAAATCCATACAGGGCATACTGTCCACACAAGAAAGCCACCTCCAGCAAGGAGCGGGTCAAGAGCTGCAGGACATAAATACGCATCAGTCCATCCTCTTTGATACGTTGACGCCCATCATGGCGCACCTTGACCTTTGCTTGTCCCTCACCACTGTTTCCTTTCGCTGCTCCACCACCATCACTCTCCGCCTCTGCCATTTCATAGATCATCGGGTCTTCCTCTTGGTCATCCTCGGCCTCTTCAATGCCCCTATGCTGCTTTCGGCCTGCAAGATAGGGCTTCTTGGGTTTCCTCTGCGAAAATCCCCTCACTCCACCGCTGTCTGCCTGCTCCTCTGCCCGAGCAATTTTGTTGACAGCGTAGCCCAGGTACATGAGTGAAGGCGTGGCCACCAGGATGATTTGGAAAACCCAGAAGCGGACGTGTGAGAGTGGAGCGAAGGCATCGTAGCAGACGTTCTCACAGCCCGGCTGGCCTGAGTTGCAGACAAACTTGCTCTGCTCATCGTAGTAGATGGACTCCCCTCCTACGGCTGTCAGCACAATGCGGAAAACAATGAGGACAGTGAGCCAGATCTTGCCCACAAATGTTGAATGGTTGTGGATTTCTTCCAGCAGGCGAGTCAGGAAACTCCAACTCATGGTAGTGGCAGGGACAACATACACCTCCTTTTACTTCCCTGTGGAGAGAAAAGAAATGATTAAACTCTGTACCATGCAGACAAGGAAATTACCCACATTAATACTAATAATTCATTTATTTAGATCTTCTTATAGTAAAATATTTTTGCCATTTAAAGACAATCAAAATTTCTGCCCATAACTTTACAGGCACACCTTCCTTCTTAACAGTGTCTGATATGTGGAGAGAAAAACGAAAAAAGAATATTTATTAACCTGTCTTTTAGTGAGTGTCTCTCAATTTGTCTATGTTTCCCTCACACACAGAATACACATTTTATTTCTACAAATAAAGACATTACATACCCTTCTGCTGTGTTCACAAAGTGTTTTAGCTCCAAGCACTTTGTCTTTCCTCCAGTATACATGGTTATCAAATGCATTTCTGCACAATAACAAAAAATGTATCCTTGATTCTCTTAATATCTATGCCCCTAAGCTCATGCCTAAACATACCCTTGGCATTAGTACACAAAGGGAAGAGTAATGACAACAATGGAATGTCTAACCATAATTGCTATTGTTAACTGAACGTTCCTGATCATTCAGATGTTCCACAGAATTACAAACTTTCTCATCTGGTTTAAGAAATAAAAGCTTTGTTTTTGTGCTGTAAAATGACTACTGCAAAAAAAACCTGAAGGTGAACCAGCAAAATTACTTAAACTATCCACCAATTATGTAATTTAAAAAAACATTACTTTATTACAATAATATATTTAATTAGTTATGATAAAGGAGGAAGTACTCCACATAAGGAGTTGTGTTGATACCCATAGTATGAGGGTTAGCATTAGGGGACTTATACATTACAGTAAATGTGTTAGCATTTAAAAGTTTTTTTAGTAGTCTTTTGTAGTTTGTTGAGTTATTGCTTCAGTAAATTAAAAATGTAAGACCTTTATTATCAGACTTCTATCAGCTGTGGAATGTGAATTAACTTCAACTGTAACCACCAGTTATCCCTATTCCCTAATGAATGTGACATGAATTCACGTAACAAAAAACTGAAGTAAAGACATTCACTGGTTATCCATAATGGCACTAGCACATATTATGAGACATTAGTATTTGCATACTAACATATGACATTAACCCCTTCCTAACACTACCCTTCTGTGATAGGAGGTACAACATGGGATTTGTGGATTATAAACTAATGTGTTTTACTCTTATATACAGTACATTGCTTTTCAAATATAATGCAGACAAAGAACAGCATGTTTATAATTAATGGATGGAACAACACAACAACAATATGGACTACCACATACTAACTTTAAATGCGGCTGAGGATGAAGCAGCACACACACACACACACACACTCAAATGTCTGAAAAGATGAAAAACAAAAGAATGAAATGATGAAGAATGTATGATTGGTATAACATGAATACTTTCCTCTCTCAGCCCTCTAATGAACTACACCACATCATACAGTACCTAACCCTGAACAATCTCTGTTTAACCTGCAGACATCCATCTGCCCAAAACCTACGCAGCAGACCTCTCCACGAGTCACTCATGTAAGAGGAAATCTAAAATGTTCAGAAATCTGTGGGGCAGACTATGTCTCCATGTGTGATGTGTATGCGTGTGTATGAGCTCAGAGGGTTTCTTAGGATAGTTTATATTCCAACTATCGAGGCTCCTGCACGGTTGCTTTTAATACCATGCACTTGACATCCATCTACCATCTGGGGATAGAGACAGAGGCAAACAAGGTCCAGTGATAAAGGAACAGCCTTGAGGTTGTTCTGTGGCTGTCACTGTATGAAGTCAATTATGTTTTCATACTGTTCGGCAAAATAAAAAAGAAGCTTGTTTCAGTGTTTCAGGTTTAAATCAAAAAGTTATTCTTTTACTCAGCTTGCCATTTTAATCTTAGTGTAACCACACTATTTGGCCAAATTAGGCCTTCTGGTTATTTCCATAGATGTGCCTGACCACATGAAAACGTAACATGGGATTTGTTGTTGTTAGTTTTATGATTGAAACGATTAATTAATGGGTATAAAATTAATCAACCGCAACTTTGATAATTGACTGTTTTCTTGAAAATTGTTCAATAAAAAAAATGGTTCCAGCTTTTCAAATGTGAGGATTTACTGATTTCCTCTGTTTTATATCAATGTAAATTAAATACATTGTAGGGATGGACCGTTAGTCTGACAAAACAAGACATTTGAATATGTTCCTTTTCATTATTTTATGAAATTTTATCAAAATAAGTACTCAAAACAGTAATTGATAATGATAATAACTGCTGCCCTAATTTGTTCTGATTACTTATTACACATTGCGAATTAATTGTAATCAAATATATTTTAAGGTGACTATTTTTCAGTATGCAAAACTCTGGCAACCCCAGATTAAAATGTGTTTATACAAGGCTCCCACACGTTTATTGATGCCATGCTGCTAAAAGTTTCCCTCACTGACACTTCATTTATAATAAGCATACTGATTTACTGTCGCATTGAGTCAGTGTGACATTTTATTAAAAAAAACAACCTGCAATGAAACCAGGTCCAGCTGCTGTTAACATGCTCTCCTACAGTCTCACTCTGTAAAGAAAAAAAGTTCTGTCTCATTAAGAGTCACATGCCCTTTAAAACTGCACATCTGGCCATGTTGTGTAATGTACTATTTGGAGGCCCAGTAGCACCGCAATCACCACCCAAACACAAGTCCCGTGGATGGCAAGAAACTGGGAACATTCCTTCACATTGCTAATTTTCAGCTCTGCTCATCAGCAAAGCAAATCATGCTGCTGCACAGCAATACAGCAGAAACCAATTTAATTGCAAGCCATACAATCAGGAATTTTAGGTCATGAGAAGAATCCTATGTAATGCCTAACCATCCAAACATAGACACAAACATATAGATTTAGATGGAATAAGATGAACATGACATGCCACGTGTAAATGATTGCCTTAAAGCTGTTGGTGCCAGATTTTTGTGATAAACACACCATTCTCTCAAACCAGAGCCTGCTGTTAACACTTTTTCTGGCAAGTATCTATGTGAAACCACCGAATGCAGTGATGAAGGACCAGAAAATGAACCCATAAAACTGCAAATTAAGTTCATTCATTCTTTGCAAAAACTGCCACGTCTCAAAATATAGCAACCGCGCCATAGCCCAAGTTGCTAGTAGTGCCACATTGAATGCCTAAAGGTGATACATTGCATTTTCCCCCAGATGTCTCCCAGCCAGACCAACAGCCTCCAGTTTCCTACCGCGCCAGTAAAATAACTATTTAAGGAGTGTTACTGTAAAGAGCAGCCAGCCTTGTACATGCCTATCTAAGAAGGCTTCAAGCTGTGAACGTGAAGGTTTGTGGTTTCCTTCAAAGCAGTTAAAGTGATGCTCTACCCAAAATCTATCTTTTCAGCATGAAACACTCACCCACCCACACTACTAACTTTAAAGGCGACTGTAAAAAGTTTGTAGTCTGCTGACAATGCACTTCCCTTTTTTTAAAGGTATATTTTGGAGGTATTTTTTCTTGATGAGAGACATTCTTACAAACTAGAAAACTGACGGGGAAAAGCCTTTAGACGTGCATCATAATGCACACTGTGTCTGTGTGTTGCCCTTTAGACCTCAAGGCCACCAAGATGTCCCAAGACTGGACTTCCTGTACATAAATCAGAGCATGGCTAAGTATCAATCTGCTACAACTTCACCTAGCGCACATGAAGAGAAGGGAACAAAGAAATCTGGTGGTAATAACTAGCAGACTTGAGTCCGATGACAATAACAAGCAGATACAATTTCTTTCATTACGATGCCTGCATTACCAAGTTACATACGTCCCGACAAACTTACTTTGTCCAGAGGAAATGCTGCAACGAAGGACTGCAAGTGTAATTACCCAAATTCATCTCCCATCACTGTATATCCAGGCGTGGATTCCACAGGGTACTTTGTTGTCACTTTGTTACTACAAAACAGTGTGTGTACAACATAAGTTGATCTAGACACAAGCCTCTAGCGTAGAGAGCTAATTTGTCATGAAGAAGCAGCTAATGCAAGCTTGCATACAAATGAATCATCCAGCTAACGAGCTGGGAACTACCCAGTATTACTATATGAACAGGAGAATTGGTGCCTTGTATAGTTGTTATTATTGTTGTTATTTTCCTCTTTTGCCCAGTGTCATGTCATGAGTCTTTTCAGTGAAAAGTCTACTTTGTCTTACCTTCACATTTCACCATGTTATTTTACTATGGAAGTAAACACAATCCATGGACTGTATTGTGCCTCCTCTGCTAAATTAGCCTTTAACATTAGTGTACTTTTGATATGATTACCATTACAAGTTGAATTCTGAACAGACAGACAATGACAGGTTTCTATTGTTTATCTTGTGATATGTTTATCATGTAACATATTTATAGGTGGTTGGACATACAGTGTCCAAAAACATGCTTATTTGTAGATACTATTATTACTACTACTACTACTACTACTACTACTACTAATCCTTGCACAACAGGCACTGGTCCTGCTACTCCTTCTTCTCAAATACTAAAACTAATAATAATAAAATATAACATTTTCTAAATGTTAGTGTTCTTACAGAACTGGGTCTAATGAATTTGAATTATCATTCAATGTATTTTTGCATACTGAAGTGAATCTTATAACCTGTTTTTGTTTTATCCTTCCTAGCCTCCTCGTTTCCCCGACCAGAATTCATAGATATTTCAAACCCCATGTGCCTGCAGTGAACAAAGATAACACCATAAAACATTTGTCTAATCAAATTCCTCACAGTTTTATATTGGACAGGAGAATTGTTAACTGAAAATTAACTGTTAGAATCAAAATTGAAATTAATAGTTATGTTCTCCCCCTGCACATTGAAAACCACAACTGGAGGCCCCCAGATATCATTTTGAATGCTTGCAACGTTAAGCTAAGAGAAAGACCCCCAACAAGTTTGTTTTTTCGTTTTAACATTGACGAAAATACATTTTGTAAAATGCTTATTAACGGATATCAATAAATATCAAGTATAATTGTCAGGTTATTGTAACTTAAAAGCTTGTAAAACATAATAGATATATAGTTAGTCTGCTAGTAACGTTAACCGAACCTGCATTAGTAACGTTAACATACCTAACGTTAGTAACCTTAGCTCTAAATCAGCTAACCTAGCATGGTCGTTTGAAAATACGCTTTTCATGGTATTTCTAGTACCTCACCTTTTCCCTATACTCGTCCAGTAATTTGTTCTTAAATATACTTTCACAAGTAACAGGATACCGTCGTATATTGCCTTCCTCCTGTGTGAATTCAGATAGCATCCTCACCTTTTCACATGCACATTTGGCGCCGCTCCCCTCCGCCAGAAAACTGCATCAACGTTCACAAATCACCCGGAAAGATACGGTACTTCTGTGCATGGAAAATAAGATCGTCAGTGCCGAATTGCAGAAAAAAGTACGGCATTGACGTTTACTCATAAAAATGTCACTCAAAGTTTTAAGTGATGGAAGTTTTTACTAATTTGAATGTTAAATTGACCTTTTTATCCCGAAGACTAGGCTGGTGACCGGAGAAGAAGAGAGCATTGTATGAGTAGAGGAAGACAAACGGACTGGTGCATGGCAAGGAGGGGTGTGTGTGTGTGTGTGTGTGTGTGTGTGTGTGTGTGTGTGTGTGTGTGTGAGTGTGAGAGAGAGAGAGAGAGAGAGAGGGAGCATCGTCATAATTCTTATTGACATTATTATAAAAGGCAAAAAATAAAATTCAACTGCAACTTTCAACTAGCATTATTTTCTCACTGCATCACTGACTATAGTCACCTTTTATTTCTGCAGTTGAATGCTAAAGAAGTCTTAATTGTGTGGGAAAATACCTCTTTCTCCTACAATGTAAACATATTGCACAGTGTATTATTCTGTAGCCACATATTTTTCATGGTTAGCCTATGACCTTTTTTGTTCATTTTTATCTGACTGGATATATCTTTTATCTCTTATCTAGTGACAAATGATGACTTTGTCGTTCACTCACCGTGCAGCAGAGCATGTGAAAATGTGTTGTTTAACACATCGATAAACTTCACCTTTTTGTATAGATGTTCATTACAAAGTTTCTGGTTCCTCCAGTTCTAGTTCTGGCTGCACAAACAGTAGAAAGAATTGGCTATGAGTCAGAGCTTTATGAAAAGGGCACAGAGCAGAGATTTCAGACAACACACATATTTACCACACTTTACATGGAGTCTGAGACTGAACAGACACCAACAGTTTGTATCCATCATACAAATCAGGAGCTTTTATGCCTTCTGCTATCAATTCCTCAACAAGCTGCATTTAAGGGGCACTCCATTATTTTTTTACATAAAGGTCAGTTTACTTGTCATGGAGAACACTACTCAGCCTGTAAAAAAACAGCTGTATAATGTCATCTGTTGTTCTGGTGAGCCTTCTAAAGCCCAAGAAAATAACCCTGATGGTATGAACAGCCTGTGTACAAACTGGGGGTGTGAAGTTTACAAAATTAGGGCAATTCACAGGCACTGAGGCTTTAATGAAAAGATCTACTTGCATTGTGGGAATTTTAGTGTTTTTTGACCCATACTACTGACCTTATGTGTGTCAGCAACAAGGAAGTGCTGAAGATATGTGCTGGATGTGGTGATGTCAGGCCATAGGACCTCCTTTTAAATGTGGACATGTGTTTCCAACTTTAAGAAATGGTTGGTGGGCTGTGTGAACCGTTCAGGGCCGTGACTTTTGACATGTATTTATTTTAGCTGGGAATAGCAACCAGAAGTTAAAAGACAACACCGGAAATGGATCAGGAAAAAAAGTAAAAGTCAGGATATCTCGGCCTCTGCTGCATCAATTTTGACCATTCTTTTAAAAAAAAAATCTATCTCTCGCAAGTCACTTAACTTTTAATTTGATACTAAATTGCTTTAATAACTCAATGGACTACTTTTGCTAGCAACATTTGTTTCTGATCATTGCCCCAAAAGATAAGTATTTTTTACATCACACAATGCATGGCCTTTGTTAGTTTTCCTCAACTGCTACAGCTGCAGCAGATATGAAAGCTTACAACGCAGGGAGGCTTTTTGTGATATTTAACCTCCTCAAGGACATGCAGATACATTTCAAACGTTGTTCCTTCTGTGGCTGATGACCTATAAACGCAAAAATAATCTTAGTTTTATCTCCACCGTTCATTCCACGGACATAGACAAACATCAGCTCAGGTAGCCCACACTTCCCTCTCTTCTCCTTACCATCTCCATTTGTTACTAACTGACTGTTTCTGTCAGGGAAGGTCACTGCTTTAAGCTATTAGCTTGACTTTTGGCTGGCATTGTATTTTTAAACTATCAGCAGAGGAATCAAACACAGAGGACTGGAAACACTTACAACCCTAATCAGCCTGATAGCGTTTTGGCATAGGAAGTCCACATCCTAATTCAGAGCGACCTCTTATAAGGCTCAAGTCCCTTAATGGAGTTATCTTTCACCTCGGGGGGAGTAATTGAATGGAGAAAAATTGATTAAAGGTATCAATAAAATCATCGGATAGCACTGCCAATTTAAAGCATTTTAACAGTCTTCTGTTATTGGTTGGGGGGGCTATATCAGCTGGTATGTTGATATTGACAGGAAGGTACAACAGGAGGCGGCGATGCTGTCATTGACGAGTTCAAGATCCTCAAATACGATTTATCATCATTCTCCACAGATTGATGTTAATTGGGTTTTCTATCCATTCACTTACCTCTGGAGGTCATTGGAAATTGTGTTGGACAGCAGCAGCAATTCAGCTGAGAGTTGCAAAAGTCCAAAGCTAACAGAGAGGTTTTCCAAAGAGTGATGGCTACGTAAATCATATTGGAAAAAGAAGGCAATGCATAAGAAAGAAAATCTGAGTAAGTGTGGGCTACAAGTGTTTTGTACAGTCAGCTTTTGCTGCTGCTGATGTTATCATTAGAAGCCCTGGACTGACAACAGAAAGTATGATGGTAGACAACAACAATGACAAGGAATCACCCGAGGGACGGAGTGACAGAATAAATCAGAGAGAAGGAATCAGATGTGGAGACAGAACAATGTGAGATTGAATGCAAAGATGACACATGAATGTCTTTATCTGATTTGACAGAAGTCAAACTAGAAAGGAAGACAGCAGTATCAGGGGGAGAGATGAAATACAGGTTAAATGCAGAAATAAGGTTACGGCAGGTCAAGTGGTCACAAAAATAGACTGAATTCCATACAAATAAGAAAGCTGAATCAACAATTACTTGGCTGACTTCAGCAGCACGTCAAACTCACATGGTGACATGGAGCACGCCGGAACATCTAATGTCATCCCTGTCACTACAGCCTTAAGCCCTTGCTGTCATATTCTCTGAGAGTTGTTTCATGAATTCACATCAGCACTACTGTTTAAGCCGAAGGAAGCCTCATAGCCTCTTGTTGTGACATGGTTTTCTCATTAATCCTGTGCAACACAACTCTATGTTAGCCTTAATGCTTGGTATATTGTAAGAACTGATGAAACTATATGGCTGTACAGGACGTAAGCAGTTTTGACATAGATTTGTTGACTTGGCGCCATCTTCTGGTCAATAGATGTATACAGAAGATACATTCTGCACATACCAGTGCTTTTCAAACCTGAGGAGCTAAAAGTATTACATTTTACTTTCATTTACTTGATTTTATTCATTAAAATATTGAATTGTATTTATATTTTTCCATGTACCTTGTTGCTTTGTTTTGACACATGTTAAAACAAAAACATCAATATAAATGTATCAGATTTGGTCAAAAGGCTAAATTTCATCTGCAGTCCCAGGTAGGCCTAGTCTAGCATTGCCAGACCTATCTCCACAGCACTGTGTCAGCGCTGAACAATGGTCTGGCTACACAGCCTCTAATAGGGAAAAAATGTTCTGGCTTGTTTGTATTTCTTTAAACCAATCCCAACTGCCCTAGATGGCACTAAGCCCCAATAGTAGAGATAGCAAGAGGGACTCACGTGCCAGATGTGAGGCTTTAGCCCAGCAATGTGCATCTGTTGAGCCAGACTAATGTAGGCCTTATACATTACATTAATACATGACATTACACCAAACAAACATGACATACAAAAGCCTTTCAAATAGGTGTTCATATTCTACTCACAGGAGACTATTGTCTGCATATCCCTTGACTTGATGAAAATTGTTGGTAAAAGGCATGTAATAGGACTCAAGGATGTAAATGAAATGATTAAGGAGTGGCTGAAACATCACATGAGTACAAAAGTGAATCGTAAAATGCCAGATAATAAATATAATCCTGTCAGGCTTAAATTGCTAAACCTGGCGCCTACTTACCCACAATGCAACTCAACCACCGGCAGTTCTGTCGGAGATTCAGGGGTGTTATGCTAGTAGCGGTAAATGTAGCCTCGAGCAGCTAGCCTCAAGCACAGATGAGGAGCGGGCTACAGAGGTCTGGTAACGTCTCTTTTTAACTCAACACCCACAGATATTTTTCATTTTCAAACTAGTAGTCTTCAACCACAACCAACTCAAGTGACATCACTTGAGGCAATTTATCAGATTTAGCGCAGCTCGCTCTGGAAACACAAAAGCTTTATACAACTTTTTCATGTAGTAATACTCCCCAAGACCTGAAAACAGACTTTGATGTGTACAATCGGTGGAGTTCCCCTTTAATGTAACCATACACCTCACCACTGAAGGTCACTATCCTGACCATGCTAGTGGCACATTCATCTCATTTCTAATGTCTTCACATATCATCACAGCTCAGTTTCTGTCCATCTGTCCTCCCCTAACTCCTTACTGCTGACTCTTTTTCCACTGACCCCGCCACCTCTCTCATCCACTCTCCTCTAATCCTGCCCTTATGTCTTCACTTTGTCCTTTGGCTGTCTGAAGTCCTGCAAGTTGAGAAAGTGGTTTGGATGACTCCTCTCACTCCGGGTCTCGTCTGTCCTCTTTTTCGTTGCTTCTGCCTCTGCTGCTAAATCAACATGTCACCTACTTTGAGAGGACAGATTACATCATGTGAGGCTTTTCTCCCTAAATCACTCCGACATTCTCTTCTAATTTCTTCAACACCAGCTTAAACATTGTCTCTCCCAAAACATTAACTTAAAACCATCAACAAATACATACCAGTATAACAAAACCATCAACAAATACATACCAGTATAACTCCATTTGTTCCCTTCCCGAAATTTTCAGCTCTACTAAGACTTAATTTGGCTTTCCCACAACACAATTTTAACATTGAATTTTTAAGTTCATTCTTGATCTTTGAAACAGCTGCTGACACAACAATCTCAAGTTAAGGTTTCATAGCTGTATTGGATCTTTTGATGATATCACATGATTTGCACGATTTTAAACAATTAATTGAATTAAGCGTAAAAAAAATACTTTTTTAAATGTCTTGTTTTTTTCCGACCAACACTCCATAACCCAAGTAAATTCAGCTTATAATGATGTAAAATAGAGAAAAGCAGCAAATATTATCGATTGAGAAGCAACTAGGGATTTTTTAGCATTTTTGCTTAAAATAATTACTTAGCAGATTAATCGATAATCACAATAGTAACTGATTATTTTACTGTCAATTGCCTAATCTACTATATGTATTAATTCATATTGTAAAAAATATGTATAAAAAAATACATATATATATATATATACAGAGTTTGGTCTAGACCTGATCTGTAAAGTGTCTCGAGATAACTCTTGTTATGATTTGATACTATAAATAAAATTGAATTGAATATATATATATACATATATAGGCTATATGGGCAGTTATGGAAATGTAGATTTTTATACAGTATATACTTTTATATTTATTTTACGATACATTATTTATACTCATCCTTGCAAAAATATGGAAATTAGACATTTCTGTTAAAACTGGGCAAACTCATCATGTGTGATCGAAAGCTCCAGCACAGCCACTAAATGGACCTTGAGGTGAGATTGTTAATGTCAATATGATTCTTTAATGCAGCTGATAAGTTATAGTAAGCCTCAAGGGCCTTTCAGATCAAAGGCGGTAATGACACCACTGCGCTCTAAAACCCATTGATTCCATGGCTAGCGCCGCGCCAGAATGGCGTTTCGAGCTGCATGCTGAACCCAGCAGCAACCGCAGCACAAACTGCATTTGGTCTGAAAGGCCTTGCACTGATTAAGAGGAAACTAGTAGTTTATAGTTGCGGCTGTGAAACACACAACAGAGACAGATTCATTAGATAATGGCTTTATATTCCTGTTACACTAATGCATTAGACAGATAATTGGATTTTTGATTAAAAACACACATCCAAGATACAGCAAACCACAAAAAATGAAAAGAAAGTAGCATATTAGTCGAGCAGAGTCCTAACAACACATAATGTCATTTGGTTATTGTGAAGCAATTATACCATTTTAAAGTTTTCATTAAAAAACATCATTTAGTTTGGTGATCTGGTGTCGATTCACATCCCTGAAAATGTCAAATGTCAAGTTTTTTTCCTGTTTAACCTTAAAGGTGTACTATGAGTTCCTGCATGGTTTCAGTGCGATTTCATTTTTGTCTCAAATCGTAGGCATCTCTCCTTGATCCGCTAGCTGCCTGCTCCCTGAATACACTGTTAAAAAGTCCGGTCTCGGGAGACAACACAGGGGTCGTAAACGTCAAACAAACACTAGGGACACAGGCTGTGCACCAAAATACAACAAACTACATTCCAGCCAATCACCGACAAGATGGTTGGGGGAGGGAGTGGGGGTTAGTGACAGTTACGGCGCTTTTCCATTACATGGTTTTTTGGTTTTCCATTACGAAAAAAAGTACCTGGTACCTTCTGACAGGTACTTTTTTTAGTACCACCTCAGTCAAGGTTCCAAGTGACCTGAGCCGATACCAAAAGGTGATGTGAAAGCGACAGAGGGGGGTGTCCTGAACAAACCCGCCATTTTTAAATAGTTTAGCCAGTTGTGTTTTTTTTTGCTGCCTCCAGCTTCATTTGAAACAAAATGTGTCTTCTGGCTGTGGCAACAACAACACACCTTCGATGTTCTGTGTGTGTGTCGCGTTAGGTCACGGCAGTTTACTGCGGCACCGCTATGATGACCAGCCACGCTGAGGCGGTGCTAAAATCTGCAATGGGAAACGGACGCACAGTGTGTCGAGTCGAGGCGAGGCGAGTTGAGCAGGTACCATGTAATGGAAAAACGCCATTATACAGTTAGTCATGACAGTTACGGAAACATGGGGGGGGGGGGCGAGCTTGCTCTGTTCTGTTTGGTATTTACTTGGAACGTCAACAGAAGTGACGTCATGCAGGAACTCATAGTGCACCTTTAAATCTCTTTTACATCATATCAAGTATACAGCGTTTAATTATTGCACAAAACTCCATGGAAGTTTTACAGGTACATAGACAGTTAAAGTAAATTAAAATACCCCCTGTTACATTTTATTATCATAGCATCAGAAGGAGTCTCCTAATCAGAAAGCATTAATGGATTAGGTTTTGATCTCAAAGTCTTTCACACTCCAGCTACCTTGATTACTTCTCATAAACATATATACTACGAACATTTGTTCTTAGAGCAGCAAATAAAAATATTTTTATAAACATATATTATGTTTGCTTGTTAACACTTTCTTCTCTACTCCCTGAGAAACTAAAACACTTGAAAGGAAATGTCCAGCTCTTATACAGCATAATGATGTTTTTTAAAGGGGCTGTACTCGATATTCAGAACATTAATATAGCAGTAAACAACTATTTGCTATGTAAAAATACTGTATATGAAGTCCCTCTGTGTGTGTTGTAATCAGAGCTTCTCTGTTCTTCTTGCATGTGAGTGCCTTGTGTGTTGAAGAGTTGTGGATCAGTCTGTGAGAGCCATGTGGAGGCAATCCCAAACCACTTTTTTCAGAATATCGACTACAGCCCCTTTAAGGCTAGAATTATTTCATCAATTAACAAGCTTATTATCTGTTTTAATGCTTTAGCACCCAAACATTCTTACTGTAATGGCAAAGATGTTCAGTATATGGATAAAAAAAAAAAATATGAATCCAAATATACACTCAATTATTTATACTACCTCTGGCTTAAAGTTACCAGACAGTCAGTGTTTACTTATGTATCTACTAACATGGAAACCTTAAACAGGCTGCAAAAATCAACAAATGCACAGTATACATGCCCCATTAGAATCTGAATTTAAAAACAGGATGGACAAAAAAACATAATACTTCACAATTTCCTGAATATAAACAAACATAAATGTAGCTGTAAACCATCTCAATGAATACAAATGCTCTTCCTTATTGATGTTTTAAAATATATTTTCCAGTCCCTGTCATGGATTCAGTCATTTACGCAGAATGAGGTTACATGTTGAGTTAGGTATGCACTATATACTAGTATAAGTGGCTCATCATCACTCACTCACAGTCACAACACTGTGATTTATTGGTAATACATTCAAACATAAAGAAGACTTTTTAGAGACTATAAATCCTCCTCAACCTAAACAGCCTTTTATCAATAGTAATATTTACTGGGAGTTCTAATAGGGTACAAGTATAGTAAGTGCTAGCTAATAATTACACAAATACAATTGGTACTTTGCATCACACTTTTTTTTCATTGTTTCAGAGACAGTGTGTAATGTTGGGCCAAAGTGCAGGTGTATGGCTACAACGTTCCCTTTGGATCTCATGCTGGTGTAGATTACCGTTGTATAATCAAGCCCTAGATTAGGTATCAGTAATGAGTGGTGGGGAGAGCACAGTTACTGTGCAAGAGTCTTTGTCACCTTATCCCTGTTCTATGTCGCCCTTGTCCCTGCCTGACACGACATGTGTGGTCTTTTGTCCCAGGTAATGCTACCGTACAACACTTGAT
This sequence comes from Sander lucioperca, assembly GCF_008315115.2. Classification (NCBI taxonomy): domain Eukaryota; kingdom Metazoa; phylum Chordata; class Actinopteri; order Perciformes; family Percidae; genus Sander; species Sander lucioperca. The sequence goes on along the minus strand of NC_050194.1, from coordinate 15,975,145 downwards.
CCTGCACGTGTGTCCATAAACCTATTAATTAAGATGGCAATATGCTTTTATACCAGGCTAGCACTAAAGGAACAGTTCGACATTTTGGGAATTGCGCTTATTCCTTTTTGCGGCGAGTTAGATGAGAAGACCGATTACACTCTCTCGTCTGTACAATACAGTAAATATGCTGCATGCTGATATCTTAGCATGAAGAACAAGGAGAATCAGCAAGCCTGGCTCTATCCAAACGTAAAAGTCTGCCTTTGTGTGCCTATAAAACAAACTCACATTACCATGTTATCTGTCATTTGTTTAATCCATATAAAAAGTGTAAAAATTACAATTAACTGTTTTATGAGGGGTTATGTGGTGGACCTTTTTTTGGACAGTTGCAGTGACTTCTTGAGTCTCAACTAGTTGCCTGGCAACTGCTCCTGGCCAAGAAGGCGATTCGAATAGATGCACACTATTTGGCGACATCTTTACAGGTACCAAGTGTGGCTGGAGTAGAATCATGCATATCCTGCTGGATTGGGGTTGGTGCTCCTTTGTCCCCCTTATTCACTGTCTCTTTCACTTACTCACACTCTCTCACACACACACACACACACACACACACACACACACACACACACACACACACACACACACACACATTTCATCTCTCCTCCATAATTTTCTTCAGGCAGTCCACTATGTCCTCGCCGCTGACCCAAGGAACTATGTTTGCCTTGAACATGGCTGCCTGGGATTGCTGCATCTCCAGCAGCAGCCTGTGCATGGGAAAGTCCCTCCTGGGGAAGGCTGTGTCCCGGGGCCCCAGAGCCAGAGAGGGACAAATATCATTGGCCCCATCTCCGATATAGAATACCCTCTGGAAGGGAGCACCACCACGCTCCTTTTGTCGGCCCACCAGATATTCCCGAAGGATCACCTGCTTGCATAGGTTGTCAGGACAACGGCAGCACGAGTGGGAGTGGAAAGGGAGCAGCACAAGACGGCCAGTCACATCAAAACTTGCCGGGTTTGTGAAAATCTTCCGGAAAAGGTGACGCACCCCAGCACGCTCCAGCCACGTCTCGATGACGTACATGTTGGCGTCGGAGACCACCGCCAGCTCAAAGTCCTGCTCGTGGCTCTGCAGATACTGAAAGAGGTACAGGAGGCCAGGTGTGGGTGGGATCTTCTCCACCGCTGAATGGATGGAGTCCTCAGACACGCCCTGCTCCGCCATATAAACCAAGACCTTCTGCATGTACTCGTTGTAGTGCCCCTCCCTGTAGCTGTTTCTCAGCCATTCAGGAAGCTGTTGCCCTGGTAGAGCACGCACCACAGCATCATCACTGTTCTCATTGATGATGGTTTCATCAAAGTCGAACAACACCAAAAAGCGCTGATGCTGTGGTGCTGCATGGGTTAGGTTTGGTGGAGCTGTCATCTTTGGTGTACGGAGGAAACGGTGAGTGGTCCCTCTCTAAGAGAAAGAGATGTGGGGAATGAAAAAAAATGTTTCTTTTTCTTTGTCAAGGACAACAGATCCTGAGGAGCACTCTACTGTTTTATAACACCCTACTCTTAAAATAAAAATGTCATGGCAGGATGCCAAATACATCATGACATCACCCTGTGACCAGGTTTAATTAAACATGCAGCCCCGAACCACACTGGGCTCAGGAAACATAAACATACTCTTAATTAGGCTTTAAGCTGTAGGGGAAACATATGTTTACATGAGGAAAGGAAGGGAGAAGAGTTTAAATTAAACAACACATAAACAGGATGTTCATCCCACTTCACTTGCATGAAGAGAGCTGTTACGTCACAGCATACCTTTACCATAAATGGAACAAATATGACAAACGAGCAGTGGTGAGGCATTAAAAAAGTAAATCTACTCAAGTACTGTTCAATTACATGACTACTTTTGATGTATTTACATTTACATGCTATTTTACATTTCACATTTAACATTTCAGAGAACATATATATATATATATATATACAGTGAGGAAAATAAGTATTTGAACACCCTGCTATTTTGCAAGTTCTCCCACTTAGAAATCATGGAGGGGTCTGAAATTGTCATCGTAGGTGCATGTCCACTGTGAGAGACATAATCTAAAAAAAAAAATCCAGAAATCACAATATATGATTTTTTAACTATTTATTTGTATGATACAGCTGCAAATAAGTATTTGAACACCTGTCTATCAGCTAGAATTCTGACCCTCAAAGACCTGTTAGTCTGCCTTTTAAAATGTCCACCTCCACTCCATTTATTATCCTAAATTAGATGCCCCTGTTTGAGGTCGTTAGCTGCATAAAGACACCTGTCCACCCCATACAATCAGTAAGAATCCAACTACTAACATGGCCAAGACCAAAGAGCTGTCCAAAGACACTAGAGACAAAATTGTACACCTCCACAAGGCTGTAAAGGGCTACGGGGAAATTGCCAAGCAGCTTGGTGAAAAAAGGTCCACTGTTGGAGCAATCATTAGAAAATGGAAGAAGCTAAACATGACTGTCAATCTCCCTCGGACTGGGGCTCCATGCAAGATCTCACCTCGTGGGATCTCAATGATCCTAAGAAAGGTGAGAAATCAGCCCAGAACTACACGGGAGGAGCTGGTCAATGACCTGAAAAGAGCTGGGACCACCGTTTCCAAGGTTACTGTTGGTAATACACTAAGACGTCATGGTTTGAAATCATGCATGGCACGGAAGGTTCCCCTGCTTAAACCAGCACATGTCAAGGCCCGTCTTTTTTTTGTTTGCCAATGACCATTTGGATGATCCAGAGGAGTCATGGGAGAACGTCATGTGGTCAGATGAGACCAAAATAGAACTTTTTGGTCATAATTCCACTAACCGTGTTTGGAGGAAGAAGAATGATGAGTACCATCCCAAGAACACCATCCCTACTGTGAAGCATGGGGGTGGTAGCATCATGCTTTGGGGGTGTTTTTCTGCACATGGGACAGGGCGACTGCACTGTATTAAGGAGAGGATGACCGGGGCCATGTATTGCGAGATTTTGGGGAACAACCTCCTTCCCTCAGTTAGAGCATTGAAGATGGGTTGAGGCTGGGTCTTCCAACATGACAATGACCCGAAGCACACAGCCAGGATAACCAAGGAGTGGCTCTGTAAGAAGCATATCAAGGTTCTGGCGTGGCCTAGCCAGTCTCCAGACCTAAACCCAATAGAGAATCTTTGGAGGGAGCTCAAACTCCGTGTTTCTCAGCGACAGCCCAGAAACCTGACTGATCTAGAGAAGATCTGTGTGGAGGAGTGGGCCAAAATCCCTCCTGCAGTGTGTGCAAACCTGGTGAAAAACTACAGGAAACGTTTGACCTCTGTAATTGCAAACAAAGGCTACTGTACCAAATATTAACATTGATTTTCTCAGGTGTTCAAATACTTATTTGCAGCTGTATCATACAAATAAATAGTTAAAAAATCATATATTGTGATTTCTGGATTTTTTTTTTAGATTATGTCTCTCACAGTGGACATGCACCTACGATGACAATTTCAGACCCCTCCATGATTTCTAAGTGGGAGAACTTGCAAAATAGCAGGGTGTTCAAATACTTATTTTCCTCACTGTATATATATACATTATGGCTCCGCGCCAGCGACAGCCGTGGTCGGAGGCATAATGTTATGTTTTTTTGCCCTTAATTCGAGAATTCCAACGCTAATTATGACAACATTTGACACAAATGTCTAATAGGATAAAATGATGAAGTGATGACATTTTATGTCTAAAAGGTGTCAACTTCACTTTGACATCATAATGCTCTGCAAAAACACTTGTTCTGGCCATTATTCAACGCCATAACTCAGGAACAGAAGGGGAGACCTTTGGTCAGATACTGAATAGATTACACTAATCTTGAAAGTGTGATTGTATAGGCCTAAATCTTCTGTGCTGCGGCGTTGAAGATGTGTGTGAAGCATCCATGTTTTGCCAAAAAATACACTTAATACATTTAACAATTTAAACAATTGCTTCAAAGTCTTCCCTATATTATATGAGTCTGAACAGACATGGATGTAAACTGCAACTTGACTGGTTGGCGGAGGCATACAACCATGAGGCGGTAATTCTAGTTGACATCTGTTTAACCATATAAACATTACTATGCCACAAAATTAGTAACTTTGGCATGAACAAACTTGCAAATACTAGAAAACAGAGGTAAAAAACCAAAATGCAATGACTGCACTCCGGCTAGTCAAGTCTAGCTGGTAAGATAGTTTCCTATGTTGATGGTCCAACATAAGTTTGTTGTGCCAAATAGATAAGGCAGTAACTAAATCTAATCATAATGGAGAAAACAAGTAACACCAGATTAGCTATTCCTGCTAAAAGGTAGTTCAGCAGGCAGCTAGCCTTAAAAGAGTAGTATTTGAGCTATCTTCAGAGGAATTCACGTGATTTGAATTGGTTAAGTTACCTTGAAATCACATGTTTAAATGTATTTAATTATAAATTAAATTAGATTTTATGAAGCCAGCTCATTAGGTAAAATGGACAAGAAAGCTAAAGAAGATAGTCTGGCTAAGAGCCTTCTTCTTCTGTAGTTATACTGCTTTCTGCCTTTGCAAAACAGTATATCATTTGGAGATTAAGATTTCCTACAAAACGCATGATTATCCTGTAAAATATGATGTAGTCTATTGTTATAGATTATACTACCTAACTGTATATAAAGTATTTAAAATGAACTCAACCAGCTACAACATGCTATTGCTATTTACACATCTGTAATTAGCATTAGTAATAACAGTATAATAATTAGTATACCATTATTATAATAATAATAATTCTGCATAATGAGTACTCTGCTGTTGATGCTTAAGTATATATACTTATGATAAGTCAAGGGTCGGAGTACTTCTTCCACCACTAGAAACAAGTTGTACGGGACTGACAAAGAGTAAAAATCAATAATAATTGAGAAGGGACATATCACTGCACCACATGCTCCGACAATGTTAAGATTAGGATTTAAGGTCATGTGCCATAATAGGATATCTTGCACAACCTTTGCATGCAAACTATATAAATCAACACACCTTTGTAGAAGAACAGAACAGAGAGTGAAACTTGATGCCAAATAAGCGAATTGACCAAAACCCATTTGAATAAACCACACAACCAAACGGCATCTATATATTTAAAATTGTATATTAGATAAGTTATATGATATATATGTATTTGAATTAATACATTTCTTGGTTTGCAGGGAAGCTTGTCCTGACAGGACATGATGAAATGCATGCATACCATGACAATGTCAGTTCATTGACAATGTGATAATATCAGACAAGCTGGTGCTCAGTAATGCAAACGTCCTGTAAGCTGCAGTTTGGCTGCACCGACGCATTGTGCTGGCCAAGTGACCGTACGCATGGTCTCCCTCAGCAGCTATATTATTAATAGGGCATACTTACACACTAAGCTATCTAATTTTAACCCGTAGCAGCTATTCCTGTGTGAGAGGTTACAATTGAAAGTCATTAGCGCGGCTCTGTCAGGAGTCGTTAGGTTGGGTGTAACGTTATGTCCGAGCGGCAAAGATTAATTCTAACAGTAAAATCACAAAAACAGAAGAAAATGTGCCGAATAAGACAGAAAATCAGGCCTACCGGCGGTGGTCATATGAGCGAGATGGTAGACTTGGTGCCCGGCTCCGGCGACTGCATCCCAGTGACACGACAAGATTTTTTTTAAAGGAGACTCCCACAGCAGCACGCAGAGGGTATTCCCATTTAAAGCCACTGTGTCAAGCAAGCGTAAACACAGGGCTTCCGACGTAACCTTTCAAATTAAAAGCCCAAGAGAGTAACATTATTTTAATTAATTAATTAATTAATTAATTATTTTTATTATTTATGTTTAAGAAATAGCCGAATTTGACAGAAACAACACATGCCATTGGACATCCATAGCCATACTCCACTTTCATTGAATTTGTTGCAGCAATGGTCACTGCTGCCTAAGATATATACACTCCCTGGCTATGCCCACTTTCGGTGGTGGGAAATAGACCTAGGCTTTGACGTAGGCTACACTTACTCAAGTAATAGGCAACTTAATCACAATATTCAGGTACTTGTACTTTACTTGAGTATTTCCATTTTATGCTAATTTATACTTCTACCTTCTACCCTCTATACTTTTTCATTTTTTACTCCACTACATGTATTTGTATTATCAGTTACTAGTTACTTTGCAGATTCTGATTATCAACATAAAATATAAATCAACTAATGGATTAGGCTATGTATTATGCCACCCGGCAGTATAAAAAGTAGTTGAAATTAGCTTCACCTGCACCAGCTGCAACATTAAAGTGATGAACACAGTAATTATAATCAAATGACATAATATCTGAAAAGGGCCATTCTGCAAAATGACAAGTTTTTTACTTTTGGTACTTTAAGTATATTTTGAGGCCAATAATTTGCACTGTATTGCTACTTTCACTCAAGTAAAGATCAAAGTATTTATTTTACCATTGGCCACGTTAGAAGGTAGGCTACATCTATACAATCCAGCTCTGGCACATATTCTACCTTTACAAAGCTTTTAATGGCCAGTTGCTGTTGGTCAACATTCAATAGAACACAAATATAGTTGCAAACACCTTATATTTGTTTGAGACTTAATTTCTGCAAGTTACTTTACAACCAGTAGAATGTATATCCTGCTCTATATTGTATGTCTCTTTGTCAAAACATTCTTTTTGCAAACAAGATGTCTTGTTGTTTGTCTGTTGTTTCTCACTGGACACTTTTGGAGCTAGGCCTCCCCCCCTGTAATAGGACACCATAACTTACCAGTCATGCTATGCCATAATGTACAGTGCTGTATATTGTCTAGTGAATTTGTATTCAAAGTACAACTCAGGCTGATACAGTAGCACCAATATTAACAGCCTACTAATAACAGACAATCAAACAGCTGTTACCCTGTGGTAGAAATGTGTGTTGTAGATCTGAAAAACACAAGTTGTACCTAAATGGAGGTATTTCGGTTATAAGTGTATAAGACTGTAAAACCGCTGCAGACAGCTGAGGGTAAAACAAAGGCCTTCTTCTTAGTATCTGCTCTACAAAAGGCTGGACAAGCTGAGGTAAGAACAAGATAAACATGTAGTTACATTCTCTGCTGAAAGAAAAATATGTTGTGTTTAGTATCCTTCATGATTCATTACCAATACTGTGTGATCATTTGCAGTGTATGTTAAAGGAGACAAGAGCTGTTTTTGTCAGTTAGCAGTGTGTTTGAAGTTGTAATAATAATAATAATAATAATAGATTATTTATGATTTATTCAGCACTTAACTTACATTTCAATATTTATAATTCGATGTGTGACCCCTGACTCTGTCAAAGATTTTGTGGCTGAGCCCCGGATCTCCCTTGACCCTCGTACCACCCCTGTTGAGTTGTACACCTAATCTGATGTTTGAGTCATCTGTACTTCACATGTGTACTCTTTTACAGTGTTTGGCACATGTACTTTTGACCTTTTGAATGTTATTTTCAAGATTATGTGGGCTATCTGAGAAGGATATTTGTTCTGCCTTACTGTATAACTTCTAAAAGCAGAACATCTGTTTTTTTAGAAGTTTCACAAAAGTAAATTTAGTTGCTGGCTTTGGTAAAAAGCTAAATCTCCCTGTGTTTACATAAGACATTAAATCTCAGTCTGTAATACTGCAGGCTTCAAATAAGCACCCTCATATCGTTTGTGATAATCTCACCAAATGAAAGAAAACTTTTGTGTATGGTAATTCTTTCCTGTACTATGTCAGTGTGATTCAATGCAGAACAATAACCCGAAATGACACCTATAACAACAAAAAGGGGGTTTTCTGTTTTTAAAAAAAATGCTAAAAATAAAACTTAGTGAACACTGAATATCTGGATTTCTGAGAAGTTTTTAAATAATATAAACACTAGCATGTTCAGCCCAGAAGTACTGAAAAGTACTTTATTTCAAGATAACTTTCAACATTAACAAATCAGTCCTCAAACTGTGCTCAAAGAATCAAATTAGCTGGATGAGAATTCACAGGATAATTGTAGCCTGATAACAGCATGTTTGCCTGGATTAGCTAAACCACATTTGAAGAACAGGGCTCTAGTCTTCCATGGTCAAGTTTTGGTTTCTTGGACAGAACAGGAAGCTGAATCAGAGATGCTCGAGCTGAAGTGCACGTATAAAAGTGACCAGGTGAGGACCCCTGCTGGTTGCCATGTATGTCTAAGAATATTAGTCAACCAAATACAAATTGGTTCTTCTTCTTTGTAGGGTATTTGATAAAATATATGATCACACCTTTGCTTGTTTTCTTGGTTTCACTTAGTACCCAATCATAGGGGTCAACTTAATGCCCTTTTGACTGTTACGGAATCAACTGAGTAATTCACAACCTTAGAGGAACATAATGTGATAACACTTTAATAATTAATAATACAGACAGGTTAGTGCCATTTAACATAGAAGGCAAGTGTGCATAAAGTGTGTATGAAAATTAAAAAAGGCAGCATTGTTTGATCACCATCATAAATGCAGTAACACATCAAATCTGTTACTTATTGAGATAAAAATGGTTTGGAGCTCAACATGGATAACAACAGAGAGAATAATAGGCTCACAGAATGATTACAATCATATTTATAATAATGTTTTTTGCAGATGTTTGAATAAGTGATAAAGCGTGCTAGAATCTTTGAATGGGTGGCTATTATAATGGGTAATTATACATTTATTTTATAAGCTATAACAATGTTTTAGAATTTTATAACTGAACCAATGTGATGTCTTATTTCAAAGTATAAAATGTTTGTTGAACTGAGGAGGATCAATTGAATTTAGGATGTTTTAAATTTTACATGGTTCATTTTATTCACAGGCAACAGTGTGGAGAGTATTTTAATTACTTATTTAAAGGCACAATTGCACCACTAGATGTCCCTTGCTGCATGAGTGAATACTGTATCAGTTTATGTATATTGTTGTCAAATTATTATGGGAAACATGGCTCTTTTCTCACATTTTAGACAACCGCTTTTGAAGATTACATTTAGGCACAATGTAGTCTTGTAGCTATATTTCCCGCAATAATGTTAAATGTGTCAAATCTAATAGCATTGCAGAAACATATGCAAAGAGGATTTAGCAGCGTTTTTTATTCTTTATCTAAGCTGTGGTAGGCACTTCAGTTTTGGCGTTGGGCAAAATTCCATAATAATCTTTCAGCATATCGTAATTCAAGTGGTCTGAGAGATAACTAAACTTCTGCACCTCCTCTTGGCTCTGTTTGCTTCAGATCATCTAGCCATCACTGGAGACTTTGGCCAATCATAGCTCATTTCAGAGAACTAGAGAGAGAGCGTTCCTTTTGACTCTTCAGCACATGCACTGCACTTGCGACAAAGAGGGAAAGCTGCCATGGATGTATTATAAGAGCTGCAGCTAGAGGTCTCACTCTACTTCAAATTCTGGCATTTTTGTTTGCATTTTACTCTACCACGCCGGCAAAAAAAAAAAGACTTGTGGGTTCACAAATAAGTAGAACAACACCCCAAAATAAAATTTGAAAGAATAAAAAAAATCTTACACACTGGGATTTTTGTAACAAGATAAACATCAAATAATCACAATGAGCCAACTCCAGTTCCCTCTTAAAATCCACATCAGATCTTACTTCATACTAGAAGGAAAACTGGCGTAACAATACTTGTCCAAGTGGCCAAAAGAAAAAGAATGTCACAAACGTAAATAACATCAATAATTATCTGTGAAACCTTGGGAGAGAGCTTTAAGAGAGCGCAGGTCCTGAGTGAAACAGAATGCAGGAATGAGAGGGAGGGGACAGCAATGTAAGGAGCTGCTGTGGTGTGGATGGAGGGAAAACTGTGTGCTTCAGTAGTGTCTTCTGCATCACAGCAATGAATTAGACCCACAGCTGGACAAAACATACTGAGCCCACTATTTAAGGTCATCCATTCAAAGAAACATTAAAAAGAAAATCATAAAAATGATTACTGTGAAGAAAATGGAAGCTTAATAATCCATAACTACTACACTCCCTATATATATTTATATATTTCAGTAAACATGGCACTAATTTTTGATTTCAAAGAGGCAATGTAGGATTTAAGAAAGCAGCTTAATCAATCGAGGCAAGAAAGCCTGCCTTCACATGGCTTGCCAAACAGTTTTAGCTCAAGTTCAGCTTGACAATGTTTGGAAGAAAACCCACGGGCGACGAGTGCCAAGGCAGGGAAGTCCCGCTAATTGTTATTCACAGTTGGCTTGACGGCAGTGGTGAAAGCTGACTTTAAACTTGGCACAAATATGCGAGACAAATGATAACAATTCAAACTAGAAAACAATACTGACCTGGGCTTTCCAAAGAGAGACTATTGTCCAACAACATTCATTAACGAGGAATAGTAATAGGAGTAGTGCATCACAACCCATGAAACCAGAACGATCACTACTATGCCACTACTGTATAACAAGTCTCACACTAATACTTACTGATAAAACAGGCTTGGTTGGTAAACTTGATTACAGTTAGTCATTACTTCATCAAATAAATCATGCTGATTAAAGAAAAAAACACAAAATTCGGGAAATGTATTTCAGGTAAGTATGGAGATAAATCTATAACTTTGTAGACAGAACAGGGCCGGTATGTATGAAGACACTTTTTTGTTTAACAAATATACGTCAAAAGTTCTCCTGACTGATGGGAACAACAATCTTTGAAATTGGTCCAGTATTAAGCAAGATCGCTGCAGTCGGCAGCGGCGAAACAAGCTACAATGTAAGTTAATAGGGCAATTGTCCAGCTTGGATTTACCTTCACAAAAGTGCTAGTTTTGCCACTGACAGGCTCAGATTAATATTGACAGTGTCTGACAAAATTATGGAAAGGATTTCTAAGGAGGTCGATCTTTCTGTTAAAGAGTAAGATCCTTTTTTTAAACATAAAAAACATCCACGAAAACCCACCAGACTCCATGTAAATAAACAGTAATTTTAGCATCGTAAAATACACTTCGTTCAAAGTCGACAAACAAAATAAAACTATGAAAAGCCATTTTGGTTTGTCTTTCCACTTTTCCAACCATCACAACTCTAGTTTTGGTTGAAAAAAACACATAGTTGACTGATTTACATGTGAAAATATGTTGGCTCTATACACGCTAAAAGTATTGTTTTTTTAAATGGAGTCTGGTGGGTTTAGCGCTAGCGACCTCAGAGCTGTTTCTGGTTAAAAAGAAAGGTCTCAAAGAGGTTTTAAAGGTCTATCTCTGAAGGGATCCTTTTGATAATGTTGTCACAGAATAGTAATCTGAGTCTGTCAGTGGCAAAACGAGAACTTTTGTGAAGGTAAATCCAAGCTGGACAATTGCCCCATTAACTTACATTGTAGCTTGTTTCGACCCTTTAAGAATAAGTGCCTTGCATCAGGTCCCTTATTAATAATAATCATGTATACATGTAGGACCATTTTTGGGACCATTTCTTAGAAACTTTATATATACCAGCCCTGGTTTGTTGTCATTGCAAATATTTATTTTAGAGCTGTTGTCATGGGGAACTAAAATTTTGAAGCCACACGCCTTCATTTTTTAACAACCATCTGTAATGAGAAGGCATTATTCCTCACGTAATGTACAATAATAGTTAATTCTTATTTAAAACACAAGTATTCCCAACATAGACACTACAATATAGACATATTGCACGACAAAATCTTCATAAACATTTGAAAAAACTGACAAAGTCAAAGAATTCATGGCATCTCGCTTTTCTTCTCTTTTTGACAAATGAACAATAGGGAATTCATTCAGGAAGTGCTTGAAAACATCATTCAAATAAACACTCATACTCAATCCTCGGCTTTCACTTCCTCTGTGGTCTCTTCTTTCTTGTCGTTGACGGCGGCTTCAGTTTTTTCCACATTTTCTATCGGCTCAGGGCTGGACTTTGGCTTCTCTTCCTCCTTTTTTGCTTCAGGAAGAAGGATGATTTTTCCGATGTTTTGGCGTTCGTGCATGCGCCTGAAGGCATCGGTCACCTGAGAGAAGACAGAGAAGCAAAACGGATGTGTTTGGGTTAGTTTGTACTGATGTAATTGATGCTTAAAACATTTTTATTGCTTAATTTTAACTTATGCATTTTTTACTGTCTTGCTTTTTAGCATCATGTTGGAAATGTATGTTATCCTTTGGATTTAATGTATCATACATTTTAAATAAATAAAATCTATTAAAAAAAAACAACAATTATGACCAGAATATTTGACTGATAATGACCCATCAGCCAAAATGAGGAGGAAGATTAACGTACACAATGGCTCTATCTATGGTCATAGTATCTCTGCCATATTTCCTGCCTCAGCTGTTGCTTGCAAACACAATGCCAGGGAATGCATCACACTGCTGTCTATCCTCGAAGCCAGCCAGAGAAACTTGAAACACAGAGCTATCCACGTAAGTAGTGGATGCCACGGTAACAATATACAGTAGAACCGTCACCTAGCAACAGTCCCTAAGTACTGCGTCATCTGATGGGGGCACTAAGGTGATGCAAAAGAGGAAAACACCAGAAGGTTGTGATGCAGAAGAAGCTTCAGTGGAGCTCCTCCTGTGTGATGTACGTATACTTTACGGTATATACTGTGAGTGTGCAGCTGAGAAAACATTAAGTACTTATTTTGTATTCAAACATTTAGGAAATTGTTCGACATATTTGGAAATATGCTAATTCGCCGAGGCTTAGATGAGAAGATTGATACCACTCATTTCTATGAGTGGTATTGATCTTCTCATCTAACCCTCAGCAAGAAAGTGTATATGTGTATTTCCCAATATGTCTGAAAGACAAGGACTATGATTGAATTTCTTTTCTTTTTCAAAGATATCTTTATAAAGTTTTGCCTTCAATAAGAAGATAGATACTGTTTCACCTCAGCCCAAACAGTCCTATCATGCATGGTTCAAAGTAGTACCTCTTTCACATTTTAGATTTAAAACATGATTAAACCAACCTCCTCAAAGTGATAGCATGAGTCAATGCGGGGCTTGATCTTTCCCTGTCCATAGAGCTCCAGCAGCTTGAACATAGTCCTGCTGATGAGCTGCTCATCAGTGATGTAGCCCAGGTGGAAGCCGCAGACTGCCTTGTTGGACTGCATCAGTTTGAGCGTGTTAAGAGAGAGCTGGTTGTACCAGGTCTTTGCCATGGCCAACAGGTTCTTTTTCTGCCCTGTCACACAATTGGCTGCACCTAGAAGGACGCACAACAGAACAGAATACATAAAAAAAAAAACACAAGGAGATTCATTTATAGCTATGTATAGCTACTGTATATTGTAGAAAATAAGACATAATGAAAAAAAGTATTTAATTAAACTGTGTCCCAATTCAATTTTGGCACCTGAGATGAATCGTATCCTTGGATTTTGTTTTGTTGAGCAACAGTATACAGTATGTACTATATACTTATTTATTAGGGTGTCTTCAAAGTAACTTGCACCTTAAGCTGTCAGATAAAAGCACAATATCTCCCTCTGAATTGTAGTGGAGTGCAGTAGCATTAAATGGAAATACTCAGATAAAGTACCACAAACTGTACTAAAGTACAGTACTTCAGTAAATGTACTTAAGGTACTTTCCACCTCTGTTAGCTACCATTGAGGTCTATTCATTTTTGGATTAAAAATATGCTAAACAGCATAAAAGCATCAACATTTAAGCAGGTAAAATAAGGCAAAAATACAAATACATTAAGGGGGACCTATCAAATCCAGATATCTTACCAAAGACTATAAGCGTGCCCAAAGGTTTCAGCAAACTAAAGCCTTTCTGGGTGTCGGAACCACCAAGTGGGTCAAGGACGATGTCCACTCCTGCAGAGAGACAGAATAAAAAAAAAATAAAAAATGGATGGAAAGAAAATATAAGAGGAACGTTCAATGTCTCTATATCAACAAACAAAAGACACTGACATTGTGTTAACATTAAATATAAAAATATGACTGGCCAGGCATGACAGGTAAGGATTTATGGATTTTGTGCTTAAACACTATGTGCATTTCTGCGTTTTCTCACCCTTCGGGCTGATTTTACGGATTTCCTCCACGTAGTCTTTGGTGCGGTAGTCGATGGGGTGAGTTACCCCGCCTTGAGCAATGGTCTCATGTTTGGGGGCTGATGCCGTGCCAAAAACCGTCACATCTGGCACAGTCTGACACAGCTGGGTAACAGCAAAACCAACACCACCTATAGATGTGCAGACAGCAACCTCAGTGTGACCCCTTTGAAATACTCAGTGAAACGACACTGGCTTTAAGTACTTTTTTCACAAATACGCAATACCTCAAAAAGCTGTATTGTATGGCTCAGTCATTCAAAACTAGGATTATGGTCAGATTCACTGCTAATAACTCCAGTGGCAGTAGTGGCATCACACTCAGTTCTAAAGTGGTTGGTGATGTGATTTTAGGGTGGTTGAAACCTTGGAAGATCGAGGAACAAACAGCTGAAATTGCAGACAGTGCTTTCTGATCCCCGTGGCCTTTAACCATTTAACAGTGCAAAGTTTGTCACAATGATGGCTGCCTGGGTGTGCAGCCAGTCACCAGTAATCCAGTTCCTGCCCTCTCCTTCACCCGGGCTTGTGTGGTTGATTCATACAGGTCAGCTGACAGCCACCCACACACGGAACACTGAAACTTTAGCCATTGAGAGAGAGGCGGGGGGGAGGGGGGAATGAAGAAGAGCACTGGACCGTGATGGTGGATGCTGATATTAACTGACCTGTGTACTTGGGACTCAAGAGGGGTTGATAAACACTGAGCTATCTGAGTTACTGCAGCATTAACATCTTTTAAACATAATAAATAACTTATAACAAAGATGGCAAAAATGGCACAAAGACTTGTGACTTGTTAAAAAGGCAAAGGAGTCAATTGAGTTTATAAAAAAAGCTTGAACAAATCATTCTTTTACCCACTAACATCTGATGTAATTTTTATTTTTTTAAGATTATTTTTGGGGCATTTTTAGACCTTTATTCAACAGGACAGCTGAAGACATGAAAGTGGAGAGAGAGGGGGGAATGACATGCAGCAAAGGGCCACAGGTCGGAGCCGAACTCGGGCCCGCTGCGTCGAGGAGCAAACCCCTATATATGGGTACCCGCTCTACCAACTAAGCTATCCGGGCGCCCATCTGATGTTAATTTTATGTGCTGAGAAATGATGCTTATTGTTTGCAACTAGTGACTCCAAAGCAGCAAAGCAATTTGAAATATTTATCTCTAATTCATCTATGCTCACAATTTTGGATATACACTGTGTCAAAATTCCCAGCACTCCAATATTACATAATACACTCATAATTACCATCAATAACTTTAAACAACTGAAGTGCACACTGTGTTGTCCTGAAGATGTTTTACAGCCCATCTGAAAGGTTTTATGAGAGGACCACCCTTAAGAGAACATCTGAGTGTGTCTGTACCTCTCAGGTTAACATACCACATAACATATATCAAGTATAGCACAATAAGGCACAGGTAATGCATGATCAATCTGGAATTATAACTAAAATAAGAACGTGCTATCCGAGAACTGCTGTGATTTTTGAAAGTAAATAAAATGTCAAATTGGCTGACATTTTTAAAACAGCAGTTAAAACAATCCCACTATAAAAGCTCCCATAATTTCCCAATTATTGTATACCTAAATTTATATATTTTTTCTGAGCAAAAGTTCGTTTAAAGATTCATATCAATTGTTACCATCCTACTGTGTTTACATGAACACTATAGCAAATGTCAGGAGTTGCCAAAGCAACCATGCCTGATAATGATCCTGTTTCCCATTTTATGAATACGCCACACACACACACACACACACACACACACACACACACACACACACACACACACACACACACACACACACACACACACACACGGTTGATTATTTTTCAACACAGAAATGCGGCTGCATTCAGAGAAGTGATTAGCTGTGTGACTCTTCACAGGTTACCCAGGAGACTGAGGGGACATGTTTGTTATACGTCACAATTAAATCATGGGGGAGACCTGTCTGTCCAACCGTACAACATAATGGAAACCACTGATTTAGTTTGAGGAGATCAATCGTGGCTGAAATCACAATGTAGGTTAATTTGCCATGTATAATGTTTATACTGTTATCTTTTTCAATTCAATTCAGCGGATTGTTTGGCTTTCGACAACTTTAAAGAACCCAAGGAGACATCTTCACATTGCTTGCTTTGTCCGACTAACAAAGTAAAAAATCAAAAGATATTAAATTTACAAACAGAAAGAACTGTTGCAACTGTTCACATGTGTAACCAGCAGTTGTTTTGTTTACCTTTTTTAAAATAAATAACTTAAATGATGATTCAATAATCAAAATTGTCATCTAAATGGCACAAATTCTACAGTATATTTACTGTAAATCAAACAGAGGCAGAAGAAGGCAGACTTTGTCATAACTTGCAGGGATGATGTATCTTCATTATTATAGCGTCATATTTTCAAGGGGCACTGATCAATAATAAAAAAAAGAGTTCATAACTTCATTATGTGTTGCTTATCAGTATTTCAGACACCACTGATTTTATTTGGGCTAAACTGGTGTGTGCAGAATACACTCACTGCTTTAGGTTTTCAGTATTCACTGTGTGTCTTACCTGCTGCCATGTGGATGAGAACACTCTTGCCCGGCCTCACGTTGGCCATCTCAAACAGCATCATGTAGGCAGTTAGGTAGTTAACGGGGATCGCAGCACCTTCCTCAAAGCTCATCTGCTCGGGCATGGGAAAGGTGAGGTTGGCGGACACAACAACCATTTCCTGCCACATGCCACTGCGGC
This sequence comes from Sander lucioperca, assembly GCF_008315115.2. Classification (NCBI taxonomy): domain Eukaryota; kingdom Metazoa; phylum Chordata; class Actinopteri; order Perciformes; family Percidae; genus Sander; species Sander lucioperca. The sequence continues at coordinate 15,958,204 of NC_050194.1, read as the reverse complement.
TCAACACAATGACTCGGTCCCCCACCTGAGGGAAAGAGAGAGGAAGAGAGGGAGGGAGGAGAGAAAGTTACTGAGGCGATCGCCGTGGTGATGGTGTGTGTGTGTTATGACTAGGGTTGCAAAAAGGGTCGGAAAATTGCTAAGGGAAGTGAAGCTTGTGAATGTTTGCACAATCGGACCTTTTAACAGTGAACTTAATTGGGGAGGAAATACACATCAAAAATCAATACAACTGCAGGTCTTATGGCATGTTTTGGTTGAAAGTATGCCCATTTAATTGGATTGTAACTATGCACTGCATTCAGCAGTGCACGCTTCAGTCACATGTACAGATAATTGGCCAGCAGCCCATTAAATAGGAATCAACCCTCATGGATGGAACCAAAGAGTATAGAAGTACCAAGAGGCGAAACTCAATGGAACATTGTGTTGCGTTCAGTCTAAGATGGCGTTCCATTGCAAGCTGCAGCTCGGTCATGGGTGCGTTTGTTGCAATAGAATGTTCTATTGAGTGCAGCTCCGCCATCTTGGACTGAACGCAACACAACTAAACGTTCTATTGAGTTTCGCCTCTTGGTACTTCTATACTCTTTGATGGAACAGTGCATTCTCCCATCACATGTGGAGCCCATACTACTGCCACCACTTCTGAGCCAAAAGACTACGTGCTTTCATGTAAGTTTTGATTATATTACCGGAGTAACTATATTTTATATTGTTTTATGATATTTCAGTTAACTAGCAGATAGTAGCCTAAAGCAAAGTACAAAGTTTATAACTTGATAACACCTGCTTGTTTTTGCTAGCTAGCTGTTACCAAGTGGGATGTAGCTTGATTGAGCATGCTAATTGAGGAGTTTTAATATATCTATTTTCCATTCATTTTTTTTTTTTATTGTAAAACATTTTATGAATTAGTTGTGTTCACCTTAATCCCTAAGTTTGTACACAGCCTGCATTGTTGCCTCGAATTTTCAAAGTACCAAAGTTTCCACCTTGAATATTCCTAGAATTTTGCAACCCTAGTCCTGACTCTTTAAGGCCACAAGACAGATGTGCGAACATGAGAAGTAACTGCCTTTTCCATAAGTCAATCTCTTGTGTCACTACCACTTGTCAGTGCTACAGTCAAATAGAAAATTGAGGTCAAGCAGGCAGGAAATCATCGGATGTAAAAGTTTAATGACATGAGGGCAAGTTATTACACTACTGCTGTGCTCTGTCAACATACATATTCCTTACAAAGGAAGTAACTCAACTCAAATTCCTTGAAATGTTAACGGGTTCTTTAGGATTACATTTAAACTACTGGAACCATATCTGCAACCAATAATTGTTTTCATCATTGATTACTCTGTCAAATATTTTCTTGACCGATTTATTGTTTAGCATATAAAATAGTGAAAAATGCCCATTAAAATTTTCAAGTGATGGTCATTGGGCTAATTTACTGGCACATACTAGTCTGGCTATCAACAGACCAAGCTCAATCTTTTAAGATTGAACATTAGTCTGGGGAGTCTGCTCTGTATTTTCTACTGCACAAGAGGCGTGATCAACGGGCAAAGTTCAAATGACTCTGTACGCAATTGGATAGTCCTTCAACCAATCAGACCAACGATCCGGTGACGTAGCAGCGACAGCGGCATCAATTGGTTGCTGCCATGGAATGCTGCGCTTCGGTGGCCGGCTTGTTGAATGTAAACAAAAAGCTGCTTGGTCGCTTCTCTATCGTCATCGTGTTATACCCACCAATAGCGCGCCAGGTGGGTAAGCCAGTTTGTGATTGGTTCCCGCAAATTTGTAACAGAAGCAGGATAGATAAACGTACAGGTTTCCAGCCTGAGCTGCAGGGCGAAATCTAATCGGCAGAAGATCGGGCTGGATTTACCCAGTCTAGGCACATACAATATGTGACGCAAAAAAATCAGAAAATCCTCACGTGAGAAGCTGGAACCAGTAAATGTTTTGTATTTTTGCTTGAAAAATGACTAAAACAATTATCAAAATAGTCACAAATACATTTTCCTTGTTTGTCCTTGATTGACTGATCGTTCCAGTTCAGCTCAGCTAAGTGTACCGCTAAATGTGTTCAGTCTTTTGTCGTTTGGCTTTTTTTTCTCTCTACATCATTCTTTTTACAGGAGTCCAGAAAATTGGCCTTGAGACCTCACAGCCAGCTTAAAACATGCTGCATGTGCTTTAAACAAAATTACATGAAACCTGCTGCATGTAGCCTACCTGAACTATTTCTGTTCAAATGAGTTCAGAGGCAATTCAAAGGGGAATTGTGGGAAATGTTGTTCCTGCTTTCCTCCAGAGGAATGTGCTATTGTAAAAGTATCACTGGTGTTATGAAACTTGACAGTGAAAGGCTCAGGAAAGAAGTCTGTTTGTCAACGCTGCACAGCTTCCTGTTAAAACAGCCCCAAGAGCTCTGAGCCACACCCCCATCCTGCTGCACACAAACATCACAAGAATAGACAGATGACAAACACACACAGACAGACAATAAAAAACCCACAAACACATTTTGTATGCGTCTGTTGTAGTGAGATAACTAATAGCTAGCTCTTACTTCCAGCTTTAACTTCCATCTCAGATGACTCAGAAGCTCCTTTTTGGGGTTGACAAAATGTCTCAACCTCTGGTCTTATGAAATGTTTTCAAACACCCACTGGGTGACCTCAAATAACGCATGATTGTCAATTTTAAAAAGGCTGAGCTCAGTTCCTGGAACGCAGGCATAAACTGAGGTAAGTGAAGTGATGTTTGAAGTAGGACAGTAAAGTTTGTGTGGAAACCTGCTGTTTATTTAAATCAGTTACTCTAAAAACGTTTGCCAGCAAACTAAGATAGACACTGTTCCTGCTGTTTATATCAGTGCATTGAAATATAAACATGGTGTGACAAATGTTACTTCTTGCTGCCTCTTTGATGCAATAACCATTCCAATGACTTCGAAGCTGTTCAGTTAAGTCAAATTAAGCTAAAAAACTACATAGTTCCCCTTTAAGTACTTGTAGAGACAATAAAATCTGCGAGTCGGGCAGGCAAGACGCTCAGCTGGAACGCAGCAGAGACACGTCTGGTGGAAAATATGGGTAACATGTACATGTTTACTATGCTTGCTGGAGGGTCAAAGGTCTCCATGTGCTGTGCTCAAAATCCATGGGTTCTTGTTGACCTCCACATGTAAAAGCCTGTTATGATGTTGTAATAACCTTTTTTTAAAGCAAAGTTTCCATTGCTTGTTTGTTAACGCAATATTAATAATCAATCTTGTATCAATAAAATACAATGACTATTGGCTAAGAATATCCTGTTTTTCTACATGTTTACAGTCTGGGTCAGACATCAGACATGTTTTCAGTTATTTCACATTGTCCACAATGTGGGTTGTAATAATAGTGTAATTATGCACTGGGGCGTTGGCCCCGATTAACATGAATTCATGTTCTAAAAACAACTATTTTATTTTGCAGAGTGAAGTACAGACTCACAGGTAGGCCTGTCGCGATAGTCAATAAATCAATTAATCGCAAGATAAAAAAATTCTCTCTCTCTCTCTCTCTGCACTTTGTGTGTGTGGGGGGAGAGAGAGACACACAGAGAAAACGCTAGTTGTTGGAGCAAGGTTTCCCGCAGCACTTTGCAGTTAAGGCACCATCGAAAAAAAAGAAAAGTATATGAGCGATATCCGCCGTGTTACTCGCCGTCCTGTTTTCTACCTTTCATTCCAAAGCACACAGTTGACAACCTGCAGGTGGAGACAGGCTCTGACATACACGCCGCTGTGGACTTGTCAGTCTTGCAAGTGATTTCAGGAAAGTGGCTGCATGTGTCTGACAATGCACAGAACATTAACCGATACAAGCCTACAGCTGTCAAGTGTGTCAGAGGCTCCCGGACGGTTACCTGCTTGTCGGTCAACGGTTAATGATCCGTTATTGAATTTCATTGTGCTTTCTTTTGGAAGACTGGCTGCCAAAAATCGCCACTTAATCGCTAATTAATTAGCCTGAGGTAAACGATAGCTATTAGTAAACAGAAGTGACGTGGTGGCTGGCATCTGGTGGGTGCACCAGTTTTTGTGTGCACGCCAGTGTTTGTGTATGTGGGTGTGAGTGTGAGTGTGGGTGTGTGTGGGTGTGTGTAGGTGGGTGTGGGTGTGGGTGTGTGGGTGTGGGTGTGTGGGTGTGTGTGTGTGGGTGTGTGGGTGTTGGCCCGTCCCCGCGAAGCTCGACCTGCAGACAGCAGAGGAGCAGAAGAAAGTAGCTGCACCTTTGCCAAAATGAAGACTGAAAAACAGAATTATTTTCATACAAACATTTACTCGGCATGTGGCAGATAGCCACAATTTATTAATTATATATTATTTAAATTTAATATTTAGTGTTTAATAAATAATTGTTAAATGTAGTACAGAGTCTGTAGTCTATCGCACAAACACTCAACGAATGCTGAATTTATTGATCTTTGAAAAGGTGTACCTGCATTATTATGCCATTATCATTATATTAGATGAAAATGGTCTCAGAACGACATTATCGTTCATCGCAATAATTTCTGGGACAATTTATCGTCCAGCAAAATTTGTTATCGTGACAGGCCTAATTGATTCAACAAATGTGACTTCTCAATAGCAGACAAAGGAAAACATTAAATAAATTGTTGTTTTGTTTTACAATAATCAAATACACATTATTCATAATGCATTCATTATAAAACATCAGGCACCTTCTCTGAATTGACAAAATAATGTACTGAGCTAAGTATAGAACACATTGCTATACATCCTTTCATCACACAACATTAACTTGATTAAAGACTTTATTGGCAGAACAGACGGTGCATTTATTTCAAAGCGACCGGTAGGAATGGTTTAGCACGGAAATTACTGCTCAGTCTTCCAAAATATCAATCAAGCTATAAAGGCATAATCTTTGAACGCCAACACTTTTTATCTAGAGACATGTGTGACGAGGTTATGCTGGATCTGGAGTCTGGAAAGAAGAGCTGTAAGGGGATCCTACATCACACATCTGCTCTGTCTGCTTTCCCTGCGTCTTATGAACCAGCCACACCCTACTGTCCTCATCTGGAGAGGCCTTGCTGCTCGAGCCTGGCTCCATCTCGCCAGAGTAAAACAGGATCACCCTCTCTCTGTAAACACTTTGTCTTCCCTTAATGTAATTGTCTGCTGCTCTGTGAGCCTGATGTATACCCTACTGCAGTCCCACACAGATTCTTACACCAAACTAACCAACAATCGTGAATGTTAACCTAAACGTGACCATTTCATGTGGTGTTTTGTGGTGTCTTGTGTTTTGTGGCTTCCTTCCGAAAGGAGGTTTTGTGAACGTACCCCTCCCCTTATAGGATTATTGCGCTTCAAAATGGAGAGAAGGATGAAGTGAGGAATGAGAGGAGTGGGAAATTCCATACTGACACAGAGGGACAGGGAGGAGCTTCGGTATTACAAAACGCATATGTTAAAACTTAATAATAGCCTAGAAACTTGTAAAGTAATGGCATCCTGAACAGAGAATGAAGTCACACTCCCTCTGTGTGTGTGTGTTGTAATCAGAGCTTCTCTGTTCTTTGTTTAATAGCTGGTGCAGCCGCATGTGCACGTAGTGCATGTGAGTGCCTTGTGCGTCGGTATCTGATGCAGAGGGCCGTGACAAAGCGTCGGTATATGAGGCGTTGGGGAACGATGATTTAATGTAATGATTAACTGTGCAAAGCTCTCTGAATGCTTCACTTAAAACTAGGGCTGTCAAAATAACGCGTTAATTTCGATTAATTAATCTGAGAAAAAAATAACGCGTTAAAAAAATAACGCAGATTAATCCATTCCAGCCGTTCTAGCCACCATTGGACTGTAAAATGAAGGAGGGAGACGAGAATGTGCTGCCTGGATCATTAATTGGAACATTTACTTGTAAAAATCTTCTTCCTGCCAACCCTGGCTACCGAAATCTGGTGCTACTGATATGTCTGCTCTTCTCTCTGATGCTCTGAAACAGGCAGCAACACAAACACCGCTGCACGTGACGCTAGTTAACACTATACTAGACAGCAGCTAACGTTAGCCTACCGCTAGCTAGTTAACACTACACTCGACAGCAGCTAACGTTAGCCTACCGCTAGCTAGTAGCTGGATTAAAAATGGTTAAAATGCTGACAGCTAACGCTGAACGGTGTAAAGTTTGACTGTGTTTTAGCCATCGGTTCAGGCACTGTTAATTATGTATGCGATTAATTTCGATTAATTAATTACAGAGTATGTAATTAATTAGATACATTTTTTTAATCGATTGACAGCCCTACTTAAAACATTGGCAAAGAAGAGCAGATCATGGTTCAACTTATTCAGATCCTAAAGCAAAAAGCTTTAGTTATTATATAATTTAATATATAAAAAAAACAAAATAATAATAATAATATATAAATATAATAATTATTGCCATTATTATTCCCAGATTTCTGCATGAGAGTCATCTGTTGCAGAGATTTACATACAAAACAAATAACGCTCTTCTGCTGAACCCAATGACACAGCTGAAAAGTCCTGTAACTTATTCAAATATGAGTGTTTTGGGTCTTCCATATGCATGAGTGTACACACGCAGAACATAAGAAAATCAAAGTACAAACAATCCAAGTAGCTTGGATTGTTTGTACCAGTGCAAGTAAACACATCTAAAGCTCCCAAGTGAAAACTGGAGTTTTTCAGGAACCTGTGACATGAAGTCATGCTTGCAATGAGTCACTATGGCTTCATCCTCCATATATTGTAAAAAAAAACAAAAAAACACAGTACACATAAACAGTGGCCTCTGGATGCTCTGAGATGAGCTTTGCAGTATCTCAGGAAAATTTGCCTGTATGCTTCATACAGTTCATACAGACCAGTGACTGGATTGAAATGAGGTACAGACACATAGCATATTTGCACTTTTTCTTCAGACTTGATAAATCAAAAACTCCATAAAACTTAACCTCTGTAAAGCTCTAATCAAGGAGAAGGTAAATGTTCTCATGTGCCGGGGAGAAGAATGTTAACACACTTCAAGGACACGCTGTAAATCAAACACTAACTATTCATAATGACAGAATGTTACATTTTGCAGCAATGGATTAGACCAATGGAGGTTATTTATCATGGGGTTCTGCTTTTTACTCTGCGTGTACAACCTCTTGCACAGAGATGTTTTAAAGCATGAAAAAGGCTGTTTGTACAAATAGATGACATTGTTAGATATCGAGCTGAAACATTTGATTACATTTATTTTTAATTTTACCTTTATTTTACCAGGGAAAAGAATCACATTGAGATTACAATCTCTTTTACAAGAGAGCCCTGGCCAAGAAGGCAGCACATTAAAGGATACACTAACATATAACAGCCAACAAATAACAGACAAACAGGGATGGACTGCAATAAGAAATAAAAACAGAACACATTTTGAAAACAAGCGCAGACATGTTAAATTATTAAATAATTGATTGATCGACATAAAAATGATTCAGCAACTATTTTAATAGTCAATCAATGGACAAATTGACAAACATGTCAAATGTTTATTTGTTCCAGTCTATCAATTGTCAGTATTATCTTCTTTCCTGTGTTTTATATCATTGAAATCTTGAATATTTGGTTTATTTTGGACTGTTGGTGTGACAACAATTGAAAGACATCAGCTTGGGCTTTAGGAAATTGAAAAATGCAGCCATCTGAATAATTTGGGCATTTTTTTGAGTCAAAGCATAACGTTACATCTAAACTGTTTTTCACTATGACCCTCTAGAGAAATGAGAGGATCTAATTAATAGACTTTTCTTCAAATAAACAGTGACGAAATGGCTGCCGTTTGCAGTTTTCTGCCTTCAAAAGGCAGACAGTTAACAGGTTTTCTTCATTTCTCTAATGCTTTCACAAAACAAAGATGGGGAACTCAAGAGAAAAAAAATCTGGTTTAGTGTTTGGAAAAGATTACTAGCTTGTTTTGGCCGCCAGTGACAACCCATGTGCCACTGAGAACCAATAGGATGCAGGTGTCCAGTCAGAAACACTTATTCCAGAAACACTTCAGTAAACTCCGGATTAAATCAAAGCTACATACTCAGCAGCTCCACGCTACATGACTGGACTTTGTCCACTGGCTTAGTGGCATTTTGTGGGTGTGAGTGCATTGTGAGGCCTTTACTCACCTTCCTGTCCTTCACGTCCTCCCCGACTGCTTCAATCACCCCGGAGCCCTCCATTCCCATGGTGACAGGCGGGGCGGGCAGCAGCTCGTACAGCCCCTGTCTGCCCAGCAGCTCGGCGAAGTTTAGCCCGCACGCCTTGACGTGCACCAGGACCTCTCCTGCCTCCAGCTGCGGCTGCTTCTGCGTCTTCACCTGCAGCTTGACTTTATCATAGCCCCCGTAACCCGTTAGGACCAGAGACCGGAAGGAGAGAGGCTTCTCCTCGGCCGCAGGGCTGCTCCCTGACTCCTGCGGTGCTTGTGAAGCATCGAGCGGAGGGTCGTCGAGCTTCTTCTCCTGCTCAGGTTGCAGAGTTGGAGCCTCTTCGCCAGACATGATAACCACTTGTTATGAGTGCCCTTCTAGGTTTTCAGCGATAGTTCAGCCTATCTGGGCGTTTCTTTAAAAAATAAACACTCAAGGAAAATGAAACAGTCCTGTTGAATGCAAATATTTCTGGTGAAAACTGACATAAAATAGGTCCCTCGCTGAAGCCAGTAAAATGAGATTATTGCTGCGGGGTTTCCTGTGCGTGCGCTCCGCTCAACAAGTGACAGACGTCAAAACAGACACGTGTAAAACATTAATTCCGGTTTTGATTTTCACAATAAAAAAACTTCCGGTGACTCAAAAGTAATGAATTTGTCTAGTATAGTTTAAAAAACATAAAGCCTGTATTTAGGAGTTTAAGGAGACATGATAGGCATATAAACCATTAGTTTATTTCACACTTTTTTCAATCTATTAAAATCATTGAACTAGCAATGCCATTAGGTCACCCTGGCCAAGGAAATCTAGGCTATTCGCTTTTGAATAGCTTAATAATAAAATAATAATAAATCATATAGCACTTTTTTGTAAAGGTGTGTTTCAACAGAAACAGTGCATAAAATGCAAGATAAGGTTATAAATTACACCTTGTCTCTGTATGGGTGCGATGCTATTACACATTACCAATGTTAACCTAAATATTAAAGCAATCTCTCTGTAATGGAGATTAATAAATTATTATTTTTTATCTGAAATCGACATAAAGCAGAGGTCACGCTTTTCAACTCTGCATAACCAGTCTAGATATATCTAGACTGATGGTTATGCAGAGTTGAAAAGTTTAAGCTATCGCTTACTCTGCTAATTGACATTAAAATTGATCAGTGGAGAATTATAAGCTGTTTATATCCTAAATATATTTGTACTCAATATATATTGTGGATAATGATTCTAATTTATAAATAAAGACTTTTAAAAGTTTTTATTTTAATGCCAAATCTTGTAACTTCCGATGTTTTTCTACCTGTTTGTGGCTGGCTTGACGCAGCTTAAAAAGTGACGGATCTGTGTTGTTGGCAAAAAGCTGAGATGCGAGCCAGAGAGCTACGGAGAGCTTCAAACCCCGGACACGGGAGTCTGGGAGGATGAAATGGGATTGTTTGAGGTCACAGCTGGAGAAAACACATGAAGGAGTTAAATAATGTTATGACTATCTGGTGCATATAGGCTACATAAAGTATTGTCTCCAGTTCGTGACCATCTAAAGAAGTCACCACTTTTTTGCATTAAAAATGTACTTTTAGTTTTAGATTGTGCAATATGGGACCCAATCTGAGGTGTGTTCCCCCCAATCCCCTTGCAAGTTTGTGACATGTATTAGTTATTGATGAGAAATTAACTTTACTCCCCAAAGAGAAAAAAATACAATACTTTTATTTTAGAATGAGAGTCACACACTTCTATGAATCCATTATTCTAATAAAATAGATCAATACAATTCTGATGTCTTTACAACCTGTAAACTTGTTTTTAAAATACTGGACACAGCTGGACAATTGCTATTATGATACACTCAAGTGAAGCATTTAAAGCTAAGGTCCTTTCCTTAATAATGGCAATTTTGACATCTTTGTTTCCACACTCACAGTCTGTGCATACTTGCACCCTGCAACTGGAGCTGCTTTCTCATCTTGTTATAGTCGTTGAGTCAGTCAGACAGGAAGTGTAGGGATGGTAAAGATAGAGATGTTTTTAAAGGGCAGGAAATTCCTTTTTAATATAAAGAGACAGAAGTAAGTAAAAGTAGGGTCAGAAGTTGCAGTTTAACACTTCCTTACAACCCGTTCAAGTTCAGAAGAAGCTATCCCTGAGATCACACAAACAGCTGTGGTAACTAATGCAGACAGAGGGAAATGTTTTAAGTGTTCTAAGATGCTCTGTATTATTTCAAATGTCGCCCGAAAGATAGGACAGGAAGGAAGGAACGCACGCACGCACGCACGCACGCACGCACGCACGCACGCACGCACGCACACACACACACACACACTACACACACACACACACACACACACACACACACACACACATCACAGTTTTTCAGTTATACTTCTACTTCACTACAATTTGACAATTTCACAGTTGTAAATATAAACATTCTAAATGTTTCCCAGTTTATTTTCTATATTTAAGGTTCCTTGGTTTTAGTGTCAGTGAATGACTGAATGATCAGCTGACAGGAGGTTAACAAGGACCCAGGCTGTTGCCTAGCAATGGAATTCCATTGAAAGGGTCTATTGCCACTAGTTACTTTGCAGATTAAGATTTTACATACAAAACCTGTGATGACCTTATTAAATATGATGCACTGGATTAAACTGCCTAAAAGTATAATAAGTAAAAATATAGCTGCAGGCAGCAATGAGGGGGCCAAGCAGTACACTAGCAGGAATGGCGTTGCCATGGCATGAGCAAGCACTCACAGTAACTTTAATGGCAATTGGATAAAGAATGGCTGAGATATCAACTCATTTATTTTGTTACAGTGCCCCTAGAGGCCAAATTACACCAATGTCCTTGTGCGTTCTCACAATCAAGTGCTAAGTCCCTGTACCAAGTTTGGCTTTAGTACATCAAAGCGTTGCTGAGATATGAGCTCACTTTATTTATTACAGCGCCCCTAGAGGCCAAATGACACCACTTTCCTTGCACGTCCTCACAATCAGCTACCATGTCCCTGTACCAAGTTTGGACTTCATACATCAAAACGTTGCTGAGATATGAGCTCACTTCCTGTAACTCTAGCACCCCCCCTAGTGGTCGAAGGTCACCAAATGTATTGTGTGTCCTCAGAATGGGGTCCCAAGTCCATATACTAAGTTTGGTTTCTATACGTAAAAGCATTGCTGAGATATGAGCCTACTTCCTGTGATTATAGCACTCCCCTAGTGGTCAGAAGACTCCAAATGTATTGTGCTTCCTCAGGATAGGGTCCCAAGTCCATGTACCAAGTTTGGTTTCGATAGTGAAAGCGTTGCTGAGATATGAGCCTACTTCCTGTGATTATAGCGCCCCCCTAGTGGTCAGAAGACTCCAAATTTATTGTGTGTCCTCGGATATAGGGTCCCCAAGTCCATGTACCAAGTTTGGTTTCGATACGTGAAAGCGTTGCTGAGATATGAGCCTACTTCCTGTGATTAAAGCGCCCGCATAGTGGTCAAAAATCACCAAATTTATTGAGCCTCCTCCTAATTGGGTCATGAGTCCAAGTATTGAGATTGGTTTTGATACATGAAAGCCTCCCCGAGATATGAGTTCACTTCCTGTTTGGCGGATCGCCATTGATTTCGATTGGCTGTGACCAAGGGGTAAGCCTCTCCTCGGACCGCGAACCTCCTATGGAGCCATTTTAATGCTACAAAGCGATCACCCCCCGTTAGCATTCCATTGACTGCCATTCATTTTGACGTCACTTTGACAGCAAATAACTTTACATCTGAAGCGTTTAAAGACTCTATTTGTCCATTGTTTATTTCTAAAGAAACACGACAATGTATAAAAGGCTCCATTACCTTGTACCTCACGTTATGGCTCCGTAGCAGACGTTTTTGTAAAAATATGCTAACGATTGTGTCATAACCACGCGACTTACTGTCGCATAGTAGAGGAATTACCGTATAGTACAGGAGAAGCTCGCAGGCAGTTTCATCTCACATTAGCTGTTTAAGTGTAATTACTAATGTTAACTAGCATTTTAGTTAGCAATAATTAGCCTGTTCCTATGTTATCTCCTTACATATACCTACGCTCTCCGTCTCTGCAAGATTGGGAATGATTGAGATTTCTCTTGGCACAGCTACCAGAAGACTTACAACTTTCAGACACGTTGCTCACGGCACATTTACGTCGTCTCTCTCAGTTGGAGGCTGCGCAGTAACGCTCAGCGCTCACCGGAAAGTGCTTCTAACGGCCTTCACTGGTCTCCGTCCAGAGCAACGGGATCTGTTGGTCCATTCTTATATACAGTCTATGGCTGTGACAGGCAAACGCTTTCGAATATCAATACGCAATGGAATAACTTTTGTGCGGCTTGGTCTGAAGATCACCTGTGCCAAGTTTCGTGAAAATCTGAGAAAGTTTGTGACCTGTGAAAACTTTTTAGTGTTTTTGATGAAATCCAATATGGCGGCTGGATCAATTACGTTGACGTCGAAATTGGCATGTGTCGGCCTTAGGACCTCCGACAGTAACAGACACCGCTAGTAAGTTATAATTCCAAACACATCAAACGTTGTAGGCCAAAACGTAATTTTGCTAATTACAGCGCCCCCTATTGGTCTAAGGTCACCAAATTTATTGCGCCTCTTCCTAATTGGGCCCTGTTTTATGTATTAAGATTGGTGTTGATACGTGAAAGACTTGCCGAGATATGAGTTCATTCCCTGTTTGGCAGCTTCGCCGTCGATTTCGATTGGCTGTGACGGGCAAACACTTTTGAATATCAATAGCAATGGAATAACTTGTGAGGCATGGTCTGAAGATCATCTGTGCCAAGTTTCGTGAAAATCTGACCAATTTTGTGACCTGTGAAAACTTTTTAGTGTTTTTGATCAAATCCAATAGGAAGGTCCAACATGACGGATATTGACATCATGGGGTGCTTTGAGTTCGGAGTCATCCAAGGATTCTAACTATATCTCGATGTTGAAGTTAATCACATGGATGCAACGCAAACTTTGACCCATTGGTGGCGCTAGACTGCCTGTGGTGCAGACCTAAACTTGGTGAAATGAATTATGGGACTGTCCCGAATCAGTGTGCCAAATTTCACAACTTTTTACTGTACGGTTCTATGGGCTGCCATAGACTCCCGTGGCAGAGAAAATATGTGTAATAATAAGAAAAGGTATCACTAATGGTGCCTCGCAGCTTCGCTGCTTGGCCACCATAGCCTACTTACAATGTAGCCCATGGAAAATACATACTTCCGTTTGACCAGGAGATGGAGCTAAAATACTTTTTTCAGCTATCTCTCTGTAGTCTATGAGCCAGCTCACTGATCTTATTGTAAATGACAAATAGCCTGTAATAAAGTGAATGTAGTTAAATAAGTAACAGTTATTCATAGGCTACCAAACGGTCGGGATACAGGTTTATATGGGTCCCTAACCAGTTAATCCAGGATCTTCGATTTAAAACTGAATTTAAAAAAAAAAAACTGCACTGTACAGGGACTATGACAGTTTGAAAAACAAAGTGTGAGAAAGTCATTGTATGTATAAGTAAATGATCAGACGATTGTACTGTGTGAAACTTGGGTCACTGTGATGATAAAACACTATGGCTATAGCATTTTATAAAGGGCTGACTTATTGAAAATAAGTCAGATTCTCTCTGTTACGTTTATGAAAAACAGCCACATTTCATATGTGATATTTACTGTTGGGGACAAATGATATGGATGACTGTCACTGGTTGAGACTACACCAAGACAGCCAGAGACAGCCACGGGAAGACCGGAAGTAGAAGGATTTTGGCTTCAAAATAATAGCACAGAAAATATAATCAGTTACATTATTCAGCCCTGTGAGGAACTACTCTGCCTTATCTACCTAGCTAGTGTTATTAGGGCATGAGGGCATATTAATTAGTCTTTTTCTTAAGGACAATTTGGTGTTAACTTTGACTGTGTGGTTAATTTGATTATGGCCAGAAGACCACCTGTACTAGCATACTATTGCTTATTTTAGACGCAGACAGGCAACCACAATGGGCTATGTGTTCAAATGTTACTTCTAGTCTACCATGTAACCCACGAATATGTTGTATCCATCTAGATAGATAAGTGCATAGATTAGTCGTAATTTGTGGCTTTTATTTTGAAAGATCTCACAGGAAAACCGTTTTTAGAGACGCACCTTGACAGGTGTTGACAGTGTGCCTTACTTCACCGGTGGAGCAGAGGAGCGCAGCATTGCACAGAGCATGTAGCCGAAACTACATCTGACTGCGGTGCTGAAGTTTTTTGGATCTCAGACGTGCGGTATATACTCGCAGGTGATTTCTTCTTTTTAGGAATACTATCAACATTTAGAGCTGCTCTTCGACACTCAACTAGTTTGAAGCTAAATGACAAGTAGGCAGCGAAACAGAACCACTCAGTGATACTCGGGGCACTATGGAGATCAATAAGGGATTACTTCGCTGTAAGATTGTTGTGGTCGGCGATACGCAGTGTGGCAAGACGGCTCTCCTTCACGTTTTCGCCAAAGACTCGTACCCAGAGGTAAGAGACAGTATTTCATAAAGATAAACACAATTAAGTCCCTGGAACCACGGCACGACAACGTCTCTATCCAGCCGGACATTTACAGGAAAACTTCACAACCTCCTGATAGCATCTAAATTATGGGAACTGACTGATGATACACAAAATGTTATTTATTCATATTTATTTATTCTAATGTGGTTTTGCTCCTTTCTTATTGACTTCCTGTAAATTAGACCGGAATACTGCCCAAAGATGATTTCTTCAAACAGGTTAAATGTCTTTCTCTATAATAGAATTTTGATTGAGCTTTGCAATCCACTATAATGTATAAAACAGATTAAATGAAGACATTTTCAGGCTTCGTTCAGTGCCCAGTTGCCACAGAAATATGGGCTCTGTGCGCTTTTGCGCATCGCGCGCATCAGCGGCTGGTATACCGTCAGTCGGTGCAGGGACAGTCTGGTCTTTAAATAATTACTGTTTGACCAAAGCAACAACTACAACTGTCTCTAATCAATACACTGAATCACTATTTGTGTGAGACATGCAAATAATTAAATGTAAAATTATTTTAACGTGGGACTAAAAACTGTCTGTGATATTAATCAAGATAAAACTATTCACAAAAATATAATCTGCTGGACTAGTTAATCTTAAAGATTTACGGCTCAACAATAAGGAAGTTATCAGGTACAATGAAGGATTTAACACTTAAACCTTACATATTTTGCAGCTAACATACTGTACAGTGTTCAATGAGCAATCTGTGTTGTAGTCTACGCTTACAGTATATTGACGACAATCCATTAACAACAACGGGAAATATAATTCATTGGCAGATATTGTATTAACAATAACAAAAATACTGTTTAATACCAGGAAGTAGAAGAAAGACTAAAATACTCTCTGTACTTGTAGTTTATTTTTCAGCTGAAACTCGTGAAGGATAAGGCTTGTTGACCAAAATTCCTGAATTTTTAAATAGGTCAAAGCTCAGAATTGGCCTCATCCACACACACACACACACACACACACACACACACACACACACACACACACACACACACACACACACACACACACACTGTCTGATGCCTCTGATGCTCATGAGTGCACTATCATCTCTACTACAGCTGACTGAATTCATTATGTTTTCTTGTCTACCTTACCTATTTATTGATCTAAATTGAATTTCACAATGTACACAACACCCCTCTGAGCTTTCATCTAATTTTAGCAACATGTCTCATTTCAGAATTATGTTCCCACTGTGTTCGAGAATTACACAGCCAGCTTCGAGATCGACAAACAGAGGATCGAGCTCAACATGTGGGACACTTCAGGTAGGACACGCTTGGGTTTGGTTTCACCCCTTTTGTGTGGCAAGATTATCATGCCAATGTGATGAGAGGTGCGCCGCATCATCGGCCTGTGATGAAATTCGTAAGCAGCTGACTCCTCGGAGCATTCAACAACATCCAGGCTGTGGGCCAAAAACATTAACAACCACAGCTCGAGTGTTTCAGGATAATCTGTTGGGAGGACTGAACAACACTTTTTAAACTAATTCACCATTCGCAGGCACATAACTTAATACAGTGTTTATATAACTTCAGTCCTGTCACCACCTTTAGAGTTGATTCGACACTTGTTGGTTTTGAACAGCTTCTTCAGTGTTATGCAGCTCTGTGAGAGGATAAATAACTTGTCATTCAACATGCCTGCTCCAAGTAGCTGTCAGTAGCATAATCATCACTTATAATCACTGTGATACTGGCTGCATGCATTACTTTAATACAGTTACAATGTGACATCATGATCAAATCCATGCAACATGGCAGGTTTTCCAGTGTTAAAACAAGTGGATTTTGTTATTTTGAGTTGTTTGTCCACTCATAGTGCTGATATGGCTTTGGGACAGCTGTGAAGTTAACTCTAACTCTTGTTCTAATGTCATGAAGCTGATTTTGCATTAGACTTAAACAGCTGAAAGGTTGTGGAGCTCAACAGTCAGATTCGTTCAGTCTCCAGATATAAAGCTAACTTTTTCCCTTTGTCAACCTTTAGGCCCTTTTCACATTTAATTTCCACTTACATAACAACACCCAAAAACTTGATCTCACACAACCACAGAGAGCAGCTTTAATGCGCAGCGTTCCATTAACCTCCACCCATGCAGTAGACGTACAGAAAGTAAGACCAGCTAGACAAGTTAGAAATTAGAGCTGCAGCTTCTGAGGCTGGTGATGCAGTAGGTGAGGCCACTCCACTGTGTTTGAACAACACCCTCTGAAATTGCTGGTTGTTTCTCTCTCTCTCTCTCATACACACACACACACACACACACACACACACACACACACACACACACTGAGCTGTGGTGGATAACAAATACAAATACACTAAAGGAATGCTTAAACAGTAATTTACTCCACCACACAAAACAATTCAATTCATCTTGTGTGAATCATGTGCCATTCAGGACACATTACGTCATATCAATGACATCTTCTTGCATACAATAGAGGAACATAGTGGACATAGCTCCCACAGGTGTGTGCTGGTATTAATAAGTTGGAAGGTGTTTTCTCAGCAAAGCTTCCCTAAACCTTCTCCGTAAATACATTTAATAGAAATCTATTTCTATGTGAGCATATGCCACTGTGAAAGAAAGATTACTTTTTAAAAAGAAATACGTTATAAAGGGTTTATGGGAGGATACACACCAGCCAAAGGGATTTTTCCTGGCAGAAACGCAGAATATATTAATGTTTTTTTACCGATTTATAAGGCAGTAAAGATGTATTAGTGTTTATATAACCATTCGCTAGTACTTAGAAAATAAGCTAAATTGTACTGAAAGTTGTAGAGATAAAGGTAAAGAAAGGATCTTGGTATTATTTTGTAAAAAAAAGCTTAGTCACGTTCTTGCCAAGACTGTCAGATGAGAAAATCGATACCACTCTCATATCTCTACAATAAAAGACAGCAACTGGATGACTGGAAGATAACAGGGGAAAACATCCTGTTTATTTTTTGAATATAATTAATTGGATTTCGGTCAAAAACAACACTTTGAGTGATCTGCATTATGGCTGGTGATCCGTGTCTGACCTAAGCTGGCTTCCTCCAGCATTAAAGGAGACGTGTTCGTTGCCTCGCAGTGTCCCTGTGAGCTATTCTGGGTCTCTCTCAGGAGACAGGTGCATCAGCACCTACATCAGTATAACCACAATTCCCCCTGGTACCTGCCTCTTACTACTCAATGACTGAATAGGGGGGTTACAGCCACTTGACATGCTTACATGCTATAACAGTGGCTGTAATACCCATGAGTTTTGAACTTCTATTCTTGCTTACATTTGCTATTTCTTACGCAATCACAGTTTTGTTTGAGTACGTACATACGCCTGCTGATGTATGTGTGTGTGTGTGTGTGTGTGTGTGTGTGTGTGTGTGTTAGTGTGAGTATTCATAGGCATGTGCAGACATGCGTAAGAGACAGCCGAGCTAATGTTTGTTAGCATTCAGTTCGTCTGTGTATATGTGCCAATGTACAGCATGGCCAGTGGGTGCAGTTTGCATGACAGCAGGTGAACCGAACCAGTGGAAGAGAGAGGCCATGTTTGAAACTCAGACAACTCAAACAAGCATTATAGAAAAAAAAGTAGCGTAACAGTTTAATTTAATAACAGTTAACAGGCTATATTCAGGGTAACGTTTCAGACATAGTATATCATTAAATGACTTCAACTGAGAGTGTTGAATTCATTTTGGCAGCAAAGTGGTACCAACTGAATATCAAATTCATTATCAAATTCATTCAAAGCATGCCTCTTAACAAAACAGATTTGTTGTAAGTGGCTTCAGAGCACCAATAGACGCAAATACAGATGATAAAAGAACACAAACTCATCACAGATTTTAGGCCAGAGCTCCTGTGTGGGTAACAGATTAGAGAAGGGCAGATAAGAAGATAAGGAGTGTTGTGAGAGTGAGAGTGTTGGGCAAGGTGCCAGAACCAGCCTCCAAGCTGCCCGCTCATTGTGCAGAAACAAACAGTGGATTTAATTAATTAATTAGGCACTTGCTATGTGACCAAACACTTGCCCCCTGTCTACTTCATTCTTCATCTCGCCACTCCACCCATCACCTTTTCAACCTCCTGCCTCTTTCTTCTACATCCTCACATGCTTGCTTTCAGACTCCCTGCCTCATAGGTTAAACTCTATTTCTTTCTTTTATTCAATCTTAGTGCCAAACTAATTTCCTCCCTCGGCCAACTCTGTGTACATCTCTGTTAGCCTTCATTCTTCTCTCAATCTTTCTGCCATCTTCATCTCTTTGCTTTTCTGTCATGTTGGGTTGTATGTAACGCTGAGTCAGGATTAAGAGCCAGAGCAATGAAAGTCAAGATGAGATTCAAAAGTGCATTCTTGGCCTTGGAAACAGCAGTTGACAAACCAGCGTCACCCTTCTCCAACTCTTTATGCATTGCGTACATATTAGTTAGGAATTAGTAATTCAGGTTGCCCAAACCAATCAGTAGCAATGGTGCCCATTCACTCCAATGAAAATTGCTAGCCTAGCACATACACCAAAAAGGTTTTCTTGCTTCCTGGTTTGCTACTGCACATGTGCATGTGTTTTCCTCCCTGGCCCTGTCCGCATGTTCCCACTCACATAACCATAGATGTTACACTGGGATTGTGTCACACAAATAAAAATAGCTTTTCTTGACTCTGGGAAAGGTTTGCAAATATAAAACCTTTACGGTTTAAAAAAATCAATCACAATCTTGTTTGGGGTCACAAGTGGTTCTTTCATAATGGCAGTCTATAGGGAACATTTTTATTTACACTGGAATTAATTGGTAGCAAAGCTGAGTGGCGGCGTTCCAGCTCTTTTAATACATCCATGGTTCTTGTTAGCAAATTTGTGTTTGGGAGATTTTACCCTAACCAAGGAGCAGCGAGTAGCATATCCATCCTGCCTACATCATTTTTGGTCGACAGGAAAGTTGTAGGCACCAGTTATACTTTTTGATGATGATCAAATACATACACTGATTTAACAGTTGCTATTTCTGTAGGTTAAGGTACAACAAGCTGCTTTTCACCATGTGGCTCTGGCACACCAAGATAATGTCCTTGTTCTTTATCCACCTACAAAGCTCTGATTGGCTCGGCTGTTTTTGAATAATTGAAGAAGAAAAAAAATCAAAGATGTTGGTGGTGATTCAGAGGTCTTCCCAAAATCCATCAATCCAACCCCCTTTACTTTATTTTGTATTTGCATTTAAGTTTCCCTTTTGTACTACTCTGTGCTGTATGGTGCTGAAAATAATGTATATTTGAAATCAAAAGCCTGTTGGGAAACACAAAATAATTTCTGCTCATAACAAATTACTAAAGTAATAAGTCAAATTCTCCTTTGTAAGAAGCTTCCGCAATATTTTAATGTGCAATGCGCCTTGTGGAGTCATTAAAAGGCAATTGTTCGCTCAGATGACCATAAAACAAAAAACTAATTAGACTTGATTTGCAAGCAATGTTGATTATGATGACACAGCAGTTAGTGAGGGACCTTTGGTCTCCAAGTGAAATAAATAACAAAACTGTGAACTTAAATGCTGATCCCAGCTGACCTTGTGTGCTATAACATAGTTATCATGACTTGGTTTTTTTCTCTGCACTTTTTCTCTTCCTCTCTTTATTTTCATTCAGTCTTTTATAATTTTGGTTGCCAACCCCTCACCAGTCTCTTCTTCTTTCTCTGTTTCCATCAAGCAAAGGTCAGGAGTCCCACTATTGGGGCACTGCCCTCTCAGCACTCTTGCACTTGATAGCTTACCTTGTGTTTTCTTTGTCAGTCTCTCTATCTGTTTTTATGTCTCTTCTCTACTTCTCAATCAATCCTTTTCTCATTTCCTCTGAAAATCCCATGTTGCTTCCATCCTTAACCCGGGGTCTCCTTCAGCAGTTCAGATACCACATATGACTCACTCTAATCTATCTTTATGGGCTGTGACCAAAAAAAAGGCCTTGGTGCTGAGTGTAATTTCGCAAGCATCTGATCAATTATAACCAATTTGCCAATGTGACTCTCAAAAAGGTCATAAATTAGATTAATATAGAGATTCCAGGGGTGACCTTTGCATTCTTAATTAATTGTCTATTGCTAATTATAAATATGTCCCAAAATCACATTTCTAGAATCAGACATCAACATTAAATGTCGTGTAATAATATTAAACTGCCCTGTCCTGGTTCTCCTTCTAACATTATGAGTGCACATGTGAATGACTTGTCAAGCATTAAAGTACAAAGGCAAAGCACATTGCACAATAAAAAGATTGAATATACAGTATATAAAATGTGGGGAAAGGGAGCCAAAGTGTGAGGTTATTTCTAAACGGATGACATGTATGTGGGTATACTGTAGCTTCTAAATAAGCAGCCATGTAATATATTTGCCATATCAACTTGAGGTTTTAATATGTTAGTGTTGTGTTTATAGCTTGTTTTTGCTGCCCTCAAGTAGGTAAGAAATGTGCTATTGTAGGTTTAAAGGATTATTCTTAGCAACATAGTTTAAATTAATTGTAGTCACATAATTATGCTGAATAATTTGCAACTTCTCCACAACATAACTGTTTTGTTCATGATGCTGTAACCCACACATAGCAGGGTTAGAAAGTAGAGTTTGAAGTTTTGTTGTCTTGGCTGGATTCTTAAAGAACCAGTGCATTTTACTGGCAATGCAAATTAATTCCATTCTCCTATCCTCTCTCCTACAATACATCTATTTTCCTCTGTGGCTGGCAGGCCACAAAAAGCAGTTGCAGGATACTCTCGCCACAAAAACACAAGCTTTCAAAACATACAGGTTTCACAGCTGAGCCTATGAAAGTATGAGGTAACAGTCGATAAAGCAACCGGCAGAACCTGCAGTGTCACACCTTAAAACAGTGAGCAACGAAAGGAATGTATTGAGGTTTGCCACCTTGAACTCTGCCCTCCATGTCAGTTTTGAACACATAAGGATGCTTGTTTGCAATCACATGCTGCTCGTTCTGTCACATTCTGTGCAAACATCGCTGGCAGTGGCACTTAAAGACCCTGTTGCATCCATCCATCCTAGGCCGACGGAGTCTGTGGCTGAGATTGCCTTAACAGTCCATCATTCATTCATGAGCATCTTTTATGACCCCAATTACATGTTGGCTCCTTGAAAGCACTATCCCAGATGTGCTCTGAGCGAGCATCTGTGTGTGAGTGGCACCTGGCTCCATGACAGGAATGAGCGGAGAAAACAGCTTAATGTGTTGAAGCGTTTCAGAGGCTTTTTGGATAGAAGTGCAGATAGCGGGGGAACTGGGTTTTTAGTCCAAGTGTTGGTTTTTCCTAAACATGTACAGGGGTGTGTATGTTTGTGTGAGTAAGCATATGAGTAAGTGCTGTGAGAGATCAGAGGAGTGGTAAAATATATAAATAGACAGTGGAGAGAGAGAAGGATATAGAGTCTAAGTGGAGTGCTGAGTTTTAAGTGCTCAGAGTCATGTATAGGAGAAAGTATGCTGGACTAAATGAGTGTCAGTAGGTTTTCATAGTGTGAGACTGTGCCCCAGTCACCTTGGTCTGGTTTCTTCTGCTCATGCAGCCCATTAGAAGACCAAGGGTACATTGAAAATCAATGGCCTAGATGCTTCTCCGCTCTCATTCCCAGGGGACGCTCGTTCTGTCTCTCAGCTACTATAGTGCACTGCATGTGTAACTGAGCAGTCCAAGAGAGACAGCAAGTCTAGATGAACATGCACACAGGAGTGCTAACTTTTATATATGACTTTTGTATAAGACTATCTAGCATCAGCAAATACTTATTTATTCTTAAAATCTTCTATGTTCTAAAAATGTAATTTAAACTTTCATTTAGGTACAGAGTCACTGTTTTGTGTCCTCCATTCACCATTTTTTTGAATTTAGAATTTTCAGATTTTTATCAGACAATAAGCGACCAAACCTGACATGCACTACAAAACATAATGTTTAGACAAATAGGCTATTCATCACAATACAGATACAGTAACACACATTTGGACTGGGCGAAAGGGAGTGTTTACAATGTCCAATATCCTTCTTCCTAAATCACATCATATATTCTATGCCAGTAACCGTAGCTCTTCCTCTGTGTTAATTATACATGTCTTAATTTATGCCAACAGTTCATTTTGTCCAGTATAATTAAGCTGGAGATCATAATCGGTTGCTCCATCATATACCCTTTGAGCCAGTTATCCATGTTTTAAGAAACTTCTCTTTTCCTCTGGTCAAATCTTTGTTGCAATCTTTGTTTGTTTGCTTTACATAAAACTTGACAGGACATTATTCTTAAGAGAATAGAAAAAGTTAGGCCATGACAAAAGCACAAAAACACAGAAATCCTTCACGTTTGCCAAAACTCTTCCCCAGCAAGCGATAGCTCCGTTGCTAACGCGAAAAGATTTGCGACGAAAAAAAGAATGAAAAGGATGTCGGCTTGACTACCATATTCATGGAAATAAAATAGTTCCGACACAGGCATAACAGAAATGTTATCAGGACGTAGAGATACATAGAAGATTCATTAGTCATGTTCTAGAGAGTGGTTTAAAACCATAACAGCTCAGTTGTTACATTATGTAACTAAAAAGTAATTGGAATTTGTAGTGCACTTGGTTTGGACTCAAAAGCACACACAGAGGGTACTCAAGGGGTCTATCCATCCACTTAAGACCCTCTCTATCCATTCCCTTATTTATAATGCAAGACGTAGCTATGACCACTCCATTAAACCCCAACACCTCAGCCATTACTGAGAGGGATGTAGGGGGTCGACGGTGGTGACCCTATTTCTACTGCATTCTGATATACTGTCATTTCTACTGTACAATAGAAAACCAGCCCATGTCATAGGTCTATTATAGTCCTGGTTCAAAAGCACTACTTTAGTTTATTAACAGCTTTGTAGTAAAAGTGTGTTTGCTACTTATGTTTAGTATAAACCTACTTATTATGATTTCATTTTCATTTAACAGACTAATCTTTTCTATTGGCTGTATGGCCTTGGAAACTACCATCCAGCAGGTGAAGTGCAGAAGCAGCTGGACTAAATAAACAAGATATATGGCTCAGAGGTTCATGTGTTCTCTGGGTTTGAACCTCATGATCAGGGCTACACACAGGAACATGCTGCTCAGACAGCATATACAATCACAACAGGAGCTGGGAGGTTTAATGTGAAGGGGATATGCACAGATGTCCCCCTGTCATTAATTTGAAGGAATCCTGCAGGATTACTGCTGATTTCAGGCAAAACTCTGCTCACTGGCAGCGCTCTCCCTCTGTGCTAACTGAATCAGAAACATGCAAGAACATCACATAGAATTTGTCACTGAAATCCAGCCTGGCGTTCTGTTACTAGCCTCGGTCTAAACCAAAAACACTTGACTTAATTAAGACTTGAGTAACCTGATTAGACAGAACCTTAGATTAGAGTGAACTTTAGCCTGAACGCTCTTGCTGATGACAACCCTTTCAGTAATAACATTTCATTAGCAGTTTAGTGAATATTAAAACAAGGTTGTCTTCATCAATGTCAACATCAGAGATTTCATTCAGCCCTAAAAAATACACACAAAATACACACAGTACAGCACTGCGGACCAGCACATTGTGCAAAGACGGTTTGCCTCTTGATGTGACCGGCATCACCAGCATCACTCATTCCTCCACGCTACATTTCAGACTATTGTTTGGTATTCAAGCAGAGGAGTGTGCATGTCAACAAGCACAGTGTACACCGGTTACATGAATCCATGATTTATGTACAGCTAAAACGCATTCTTTTCACCACAAAGTTCAATCAAACTTTGAGTTAAATTAAGCGCTTGTCCTCTTGAGCTTTGTGAGCCTGCTGTTGTTTAATCGACTTTGGTAACATTTCACATTAAGTGCTACAGTTTAACATATAATAATCACATTGTAAAAAATACTACGCCTATGTTATAACTTTTATCATAGAACAGGATAAACTACATCTAAAATCTAATCTATATACATCTAAATTATAATCCTGTAATGTCACATAACCTTTAAAAAGTATCTTAACTCAAGGTCCAATTACTGGCTTTTCAAGGAGCTTTCAACCACACCCACAGTCTCCATGTACGACCACCTGTTGTCACACACCAAAGTTCCACACTTACTGTCTCCATGACAACTAAGCAAACTGATGAAGACCATGAGATGAGGTCGAAAGCTCCCGAAAAAACTAAGACTTGGACTTGAGTTAAGATTTTGTGTAACTGCTATTTTTCAAGATCAAGAATGAATTTCTGCACTCGACATGTCGTGAACTTCACACAGCCAGTTTGTCATACTGGCTTTCTCTTTCTGTAACTTTGTGCTCTTTATGCCCACACCAATATAACCTGGATTACATTCAGGGGCTATTTTTTTCAGCCTTGACAAAGCTGCTCCAGAGCCATGAAAGACATTATACAACTGTTTTCACAGGCTGAGTACTACTCTTCATAATTAGTGAACTGATCTTCAGTTCAAGGGTAAAAACGTTCCCCTTTATCCTTAAGGTTTTAGTTCCACTGAGACATCACTCCTGAAAAGAAACATCAAGACACTTACTCATTACCTCAAATAGTAAAAGTCCCATTGCATAAAAAGATCATAAAATCAACAATTAAAACGTTTGTCAGAAATCCTTGATATGACCTGATCTCTCTGGCTCAATGGATGGCTTGTTTTAATTATATAGCAAACAAAATGAGAGAATGGAGAAAAATATATCAGGCATAACATCTTCATGTCAAAATTAGGTGAAATGTGAATGCAATTCTGAACAGGGCGTCTCAAGGTGTTTATGCATATACGCTGAGTGATTATCCATGCTGAGTGTGTATGAGTGGACTCTATTGCTGTTTGCTAATCATCTAAACATACAGGCTGATTTCTTTTGTGTTATTTAGCAGACAGCCCTATTGCCCCCACAGGTCACACAATATGAGTGTGTAGCAGTAAGGCTGTGGGAGGCATTACTTATATTTTCCGGTGGTGGAAGACAAATGCATTAATCAATAGCATAAAATTAGACTGCCGTTCCCTCTCTGGGTGTATTTCAGGAATTCAGACCTGGATGAAAACCCGAAAAAAAGACACTATTTTTTCAGGAGGGCATGACTGGGACAAACAGGATTTTAATATTAATGATCCTTCATGTGCTGTGATGGAAGTTGGCAGACAAAACTGCATAAGAGAGGATTAATAATGATTTTCTTTGCAAACATCTCAAGGGGTGCTTGTGTTCCTTCTGAATCACACAGAGCCGTGAATACTGAAAGATACGACATGCGACTGATAGTCTCATATCAGTCACTTTACAGCTTTGAGCTTTACTAACCAAAGAAATGTCTTTTTTTTTGGCTAGTCCAAAAATACAACAGTGGATGTTTAATAATGAGTTTTACAAGTTCAGACAAAATGAGAAAAAGGAGATATCTCCGGAGCATTAAAAAATTACTAACAAGATTTACCATATTTAACAGAATAGATAGCATGCCTCCCTTCATTTCATAATTAAGAAACCTGCCCAGTGGGGCTCATTAAAGGTCGCTCATCAAGAAACTTTACTTCATAAAAAGCTTTTGTTCCTCTAAGCTGAACTTGCAGTACTGTCTGGAATATACAGATGGGTGACAAAGTAAAGAAAAAAAACTGAATAAATGAGAGAAACATATCAAATGCAGACACTTCCGCAAGCAAGTAATGAAGTGTCATCGAAAGATTTGATGAGTATGAAAATGATGTGATAACACGTTTGTATTTACATCACGTCAACAACGTTACAATTGCAGATTTGGAAATGTATTTGTGGGTTAATTATATAATATACTGGTCTGTTCATCTTTTCCTGGTTACGTGTCTGGAGAATGAGTATTAACCTGCATCAGTGCTGAACAGTTATTTTCTTTTGTATTGTACATATTCTGATGATTTAAGAGCGTTTGCCATAAATAAAACCCTGAAATATTCTAGTGTACAGGCAGTGAAATTAAATTGGTTGTTTTGTTTTGATGTGTTTTACAACTTTGTTTCAAAATCGTGAAAAAGAAGGGAAGATGGACTATTTAAACAGTATTCAGTCAGATTTCTCCATTATTCCAATTATGCAGCACAAGATTTGTTAGTGATTCATGCTTTTTGGAATCGTGCTGCATTTTAATTCTAGCTTGTATTGATTTCTGGTGTCTTGTAGGCCCACGCAGGCTACATTGCATAGTTACATGCATGACTTATAAATAATAACTTTTCTTAGTGTAGAGTGCTGCTCATGAGTTTAGGAACCCATGCTAAAGTTGACTAAAAAGAGGAATCAAAAGACACCCCTATGTTAAATTCCCATAGAGGCAGGCAGATTTTTATTTTTAAAGGCCAGTTATTTCATGAATCCAGGATACTATGCATCCTGATAAAGTTCCCTTGGCCTTTGGAATTAAAATAGCCCCATATCATCACATACCCGTCACCACACCTAGAGATTGGCATGGGGTACTTTCCATAAAATCATCTCTCAATGCAAATCAAACCAGCTATTGGGCTAATTGAAATAAAACCATGCCAATTAAATTATTTATCATTTTAAAATAATAAAAAAAAATTAAACGCGTTATGCTCACCCTTAATCGCATCGCGATTTACGCGTTAATGCTGACAGCCCTAAAAAATTTGAAAACGTCACTGTCAGCTCTAGATTATTGTGATAATGAACACAACCAGAAAAGCAGCAATTTCATCCAGTCCCTGGATCTGAACATACCATACCTTGGCTTGTTCTTTTGTCTGTATGACATGTTCAGTGTGCGCTATGGGTGTCAATTGACATCAAATGCTGGAATTAAAGGATCTCACTTAAGGGATCATATGTTGACAGGAACAGGATATACAAACCTATCCACTCCTAAAATAAAACCCAGTGTCATGTTATTGAGGTGGATTACATACCAGCTTCTGTCCATTACAATTTTCAAAGCATGTAGTTAATTTGGTTTCAAATTACTGTACGAAACTCGGCGTAGCTCTCCTAAAAGATATCATTCAGGCAACATTACATGGGGCTTTTGAGGAAGGATAAACCTCTCTAAGCAGCCACTGAATCTAAGGGATATATCCGTCAAAAGCAGCACAAACAAGTGGTTACATAAAATTACAAGAGGGCAGGGACAGTACACGCTTACCAGCCTGTTGTTGCTAGCAACTGAACAGACAAGAGAAAAAAGGAAACAGCTTTTTGTAAGGATCAAACATTAAAAGCATGACACCCCTTGTGGAGCCACATGTGGTGTGCCAAACGTGTGCGTCACTGTGCCAAACGTACAGTAGCCACATATCTAACACACGTTCAACATTTAATTTGTCTCCTTGTAAGAGAAACTTGTATTAGAACAAAAATTTAATTTTGATTGGTGGAAACACTGAACCAAATGATCTGTAAATACTTTAAACGACACTCATTGTCCTTTAATACATGCTGTACTCTAGTAGCTGAGTGTCTTCTTGATCAGAGGGTTTTAGACAGAGACAGATGGGCTGAAGTGTCTTTGTGCTGCTGCCACAACAGCAGGAATCTTCCCATGAGGGGCATCATACTACAGGTCCCAGAGAGGGTAAAAAAACACACAGATCAATACACATTAGCTGCTGCTGAACATGGATTAGTTGACATCATGGAACCTTGTGGGGTTGCAGTCTCTCTGTGTGTGTGTGTGTGTGTGTGTGTGTGTGTGTGTGTTATAAGGATTAAAGCACTGCCATTATCCAAGATTATGCTAATGCAGGTTTTATGAGGAATAGTGCACCTGAATTAATTTACAAGCATGAATTCCTACATCTGAAGTATTTAATATATAGTAAAACATATATGATAATAATGAAATTATAATCTCAATTCTTGGAATCAAAACGAGGATCACTAGTTATATTCTGCACAGGATAGACCTTTATTGAAATCATTCAACATTTGGACCATTCATGTAATAGTTCTACATTTTGGGAAATATACTTTCTTTTCAAAAGATAGATAAGAATATTGATATTTTCATCTCGTCTGCATTAAGTATGGAACAAGAACAAGGAGGCCTCTAAACTGACATATTATCAACCTGTTACAGTTGTCTATTGACACATCCAACACATGAACATGAACTAATTAATTGTATTCATTTGGAGTCATGTTTCTGGTCACCTAATGTAAGTCCAATATTCACTCCTGTTTTAGCTTTATTTTGGTCTTCACCAACTCCCGAGGGAAACTCTTAGCCACTAAATGCTTCACTATGTTCACCAGCTAGTAGTTTACTCTGTCTGCCGTTTGGTGCTGAGAAGGTAGTGTGCAGTGGATTTATTAGAACTTTTCGCAACTTTTCACTGTTAACAGCTGCCTGCTGCTGGAAATGATGATAGGTATGGTGAGGGTAAACAAAAACACTAAAGTTGCGGGCCAGAAAAGTAAAGTAATTCAAAGATGGTTGTGGAAGGTATCTGATTTTAAGATGAGGAAGATTCAAGTGCAGAGACACTTGATTCTCAGGAGAGTTTTAATGCTTGTTTATACTGGCTAGATAGACTGAAAAGAGGAGGACTTGGCAGAACAATAAACAACTACTGTATATTACTGCTGAAGGAGCACGAACTAACTGAATACACCAGAGAAAAGCAATTAGCTAAACTCGATAGACGGGCTGCTTGTCTTAATGGGCGGCCAGTCAAAAACTTAAAAGCCAGTACTACACTGCTGCATTATATAACACTGGGAAATGCTTCTGTTGATTAGATCGATCCCATGTTAGATTGATCCCATGCTAGACTGATCTAATGTAAGACTGATCCCTGGTTAGACTGATCCCTTGTTAGACTGATCCCATGTTAGACAGATCTAATGTAAGACTGATCACTGGTTAGACTGACCCCATGTTAGACTGATCCCAATGTTAGACTGATCCCTGGTTACCAGTGACAGTGACCTGATCAGCACCCTGGACAGTTCTTGTGAATCCGTTTATTTCAAAACATCTGTGATCTACTTGACCATCATGTTGTTAGCTAACTGGAGAATAGATTTCCACCTCCATTATTTTGGCTTTAAAAAATGTAGAAGAGTAGAAGGAGGTTGTATAAAATGCATTTTTAAAATTGCATTAAAGCATAATGGAGTTTCATTATGTTATCATATAGCATTCCTTCTTGCCTTGGGAGAAGTTAGGGAGAAACTTAATTATCTGTATCTGAGGTTTTATTCACACTGAGAACACTGAAAAAAGTGATGGCAAACTGACTCACATTGTATCCTCAATTAAGTTATTTTTCAGCCTTTCCTCTCAACAAAATATCTATATATTTGCTTGAGTTGTAATTTCATAATCATGAATAAAACTATTTCTTCCTGGTTTTAACACTAATTATGAGACAAATACATTAATTTTACAAATTTAATGGGTGCCCTGTGCAGTTTTACACTGAATATGAAAATGTTTGTTTGTTTACAAGATAACTCCACAGGGAACCTTTAAGTTGTTGTTATTATAGCCCGACCAATTGCCTATACCGTCATATGAGAGTTAAAATAATCAGGTAATAATACATCAGCAAATATTTTTTAAACAAACATTTTTGATAAGAATCCCTTTGTTTGTTTTTACAGTTGAAAAATAAATGCTCTCTCAAGGAAAAACTTTTTTCTAAATTCCTTGACATTAACCCAATTACAGACATTCTGGTGCACAGCCATAAGTGCCAGTCAGTCATATCATAAATTCTAAGGAAGATAAATTGATTAAATTGTAAACAACTAACTCCTATCTTGTGGTGGTTGTCTCTGTACGTGTATCCGCTTTAGGTGTGAGGACAAATACATCATTTGTTGAAGTATTTTGCAATACTCGGCAGGACAACAGCTGACCAAAAGACATCAGTGTGCAAAGCTGTAGCATATATAAACTTAGTGTACATGCAAAAGTGCTGACTAAGCAGCTCTGCAAATTACTTCTTTTACAGCGTCCCATCCTATTGCCCAGATTAGGTCAGCAGCATTTCATAAATAGAGTTTGTATGGCTTCAGGTGGGCTGAGACTAAGATCTCTTGTTGTTTTACACAAAGGCAGAATCAGCTTTTCCAGTAGGAGCCCTAACTAATGGCATCAGCACAAACACTGTCATTCACATTCAAAAAGAAATGGCTAAGAGGACCAACTCCTGCGGATTTTTTTTTATTACTCTTTTTATTGGGGTTTTGAAAATTAAACATATAGCTGGAAATAGCATACAGATGATTATATTGTTTTTTTTGACACAAACATAAAAACAAACAAAAAGACCCATCATTGGTAGAGTAGACATACTCCAAAGGTTGAGTTATCATACATGTCTGGTATCACAGGTAGGCGCTCCAGACTAATTATTCACATATAAACTTAATGAATTTAAATATCCTAAAAATATATATATATATCCTTAAATATCCGAAAACACAAAAGTAAGATAGTCTGTGCGCGTGTTTGAATACAGTATGTGTGAAACCCAGGAGCAGGAAT
The DNA here is from genome assembly GCF_008315115.2 of Sander lucioperca. NCBI lineage: Eukaryota > Metazoa > Chordata > Actinopteri > Perciformes > Percidae > Sander > Sander lucioperca. The sequence goes on along the minus strand of NC_050194.1, from coordinate 15,926,765 downwards.
TAGTCAGAGAGACAGGGGAAAAATGGTTGTGGCCTTTAGTTTGACATTTTTTGTCCACAGCTACACACATGCACAAACATGTGGTTTGCTCTGGGCCAGATTTTGACAGCGTGACACAAATTGAGGTAAATATAGCTGCTTTTTTGGGCACACATACTGTACCTGTGCAGCACCCTCCAGGTGTGTTGATGTTGTGTAATCAAAATTCAAATCGACTTGGTAGCTTAAATAATAATTTTAACTTCCAAATCATAATCAACAGATAAAAGGTGGTACAAAATAAGGTTATAACAAACAGGATTCTTGCTTTAAATTTACAGTAATGTTGCAGTTAGAGCATCTTTAGCTTCTGTGATGTGATATTTTACGATTAAAATGGAATATGTGGAGCAGGAAAAGAAATTTAAATCTAAAAGTAAACACGATCGGAAACTAAGCTAAGCAAAGTTTTTTGTTGTTGACTGATTTGAACACACACCTGTGACTATCACCGCCGGTCATTTGAATTGGATTTATAGGAGTTAGTCACATTTGATTGGATACATTTACATCTCTCAGTGCAGGATAAGTCATTAAAAATATATTCATATTTCACAGGAAAAGAAGGTCATACTCAAAATTTTTGTTTTGTTTTTTTAACATATATTTGACATAATACCAACGGTTCTTTTTTTAAGCCAAATAAGAGAGTGAATTGTGTTTTTATGTTTGTGCTGTATGTGTGGCAGTGACTCGCATTCAGTCGGGTTCTATGGGAATTTTCTGTCGAACACATTTTTGTTAAGTTGCCAAAGCCCTGTGCACGTAGTGTGGGAGACAATGAGGGAATTGGAGAGGGAATGTTGTCCCCTCTGGATAGGAATGTGTCCCCTTGCCCAGGTCACAATGCTCAATTCAGCCCGGGGCCCCCGGCAAAAAAACATGCTATTCTGAAATACTAGGTGACGCTTTGTGCTTGCCATTCATTATATCACTGTCACATGTCTGTCTGTTGCCTTATTCAAGACAGACAGACAAACAGACCAAGGGTTGTGGACAAGGTCTGTCTGTTCGTTTCGAAAGCAATGAATCACACCCACTCATTGTCATCTGCAGAGTGGCTTAGTTTATTACATTTAATCATAGTTATTACCGCCAAAGGTGCTCTATAATAACCCGCTTCGTGATAAAAGTTAACTCTTCCGCAAAGTAACTAAATTACATATAATCCAACCGGAAACGCTGGTCATGTCTGTGTGTATTTTTTCGCCCACAGGTTCGGCCTACTATGACAATGTGAGGCCATTAGCGTATCCTGACTCAGACGCTGTCCTCATCTGCTTTGACATCAGCCGTCCGGAAACACTAGACAGCGTGTTGAAAAAGGTCAGTGTCACATTAACAGAAGTGTGAATGTGTCTTGTTTCTTTTTACAGTTTTTAAGGTATATTTAGTTTTTTATCAGAGACAGAGCAGCCTTAAAGGATCTGTTCTGATATATTCAAGTCTACCATAATACAATACTCACATGCCATATGTACACTGAAGAGTTATGGGTCAATTATTTGTCCTTTCTTTACTGGCCATGATGCAATTCCTTCGTAGCACTTCTATAGTAAGAAATGGGGTACAAAATCTAAAAAGAAATTTGGGCCACTTGTTGGCAACGGAAACAAGTTGTAATCCACATTGACATATTATCACCTTTGAAGTTGATATGGTGAACTTGTTAGCAAATAGTTTCTTATTTACACATACAGCAGTTATGGAGCAACATTGTCATTAGTTTGGAGTCATGTTTCTGGCCATCTGGCAAATGTGAGTCCAAAATTCACTCTCCTTTGAACTCCCTTTGTGATCTCTACAAAATATTTAGCTCTTTAGCTGCTGAATGCATTTTGTTGACCAGCTAGTCTCTTTCACTGTGTCTGTCTGCTGTTTGGTGCTGAGCAGGCAGTGGGCTTTTAAAACATCTGCCTGCTGCGGCCCACAACTTAACACCAATTAAACAGATAAACAATGAGCTGAAACATGCTTTAAAGCTCCGTAAAGCCGAGAGGAGGGGGAGATTCAGGTGATAATTCTTTGTAGGTTTATTACCTACAGCATCTATAAGTAACCCTTTTCCCGTTGTCATTTGATACAGTGTTATTATAAAAGTAATGATTATAGCTGCTTCAAGTTTAGCCAAAGCTAACGTGAGACTGTCGCTTTGAGTTAGCCATAAGTCGGTATCTTCGCCCTGGTAGTCGTTTGTAGGTTTTTTTGCTTTGCCTCTGCAATAGCCCTCCGCCGTAGCTTCACAAGGGAACACTGTCTAAACTAACATGGAATTTTGTGCTGATAACTTTGGAAAACGTCAACTCAATTTGGCTTCTGATTCTGATTCTGATTTCTGATTCTGATTCTGATTCTGATTCTAACTCCTCAAGCCACGAATAAGCTTTGGCAAACCTACAAAGGCATTTTTGCACAAACGAGGACTTTGGATTTTGTCCTCCATGTCTTACAATGTAGTCGTGAGGAATGATTACAGCGACCAATAACATTTTCAACGTACACATGGCATGCAAGTATTCTATTAAAATAGACTTGAAAAAAATCCTAACCTATACTTTAAGGCTGTAATTGTTTTGCAAACTAGTAGCATTTTAGATATTGATCAATCTTAATTTTAACTGCTAACGAACATATGCGAGTTGTTAACATCAAATATGTTGGCGCATTTGACCTTTCAGTCCGCAGACATTCCTGCAGTCAGCACCATCACTCATCAATGACATCATCAATACAAGACAAAAAAACACTAATCTTTTATGTTGGACAAATTCTCACACCTACAGAGGGTCCACTTGAGAACTAACCTGAACTTTGACCTTGGTAATAGTGGTGAATAAACTGATCTCACAATGCATGCCCAAGATGCCAAAGTGACATGTTGATGGGTCACTCTATTCAAAGTTTAGAGACACGACAAAGGAACTCATCCTTATTCTATCTAATTGAAGTGCTTAAGTATGGCAATGTGCCACCATGTCTTGTTTCCGTTTACTTTAGCATTGCAAGCCTCTATGTTCAAATAACACCCTTGCCGTACGTAGCACTTTTTCTTCTGCCATTATTGACAGCCTTCCGCTAAACTAATTCTTGCACCCTCCAATTTTTCTCATATAGGGACTATTTTTTCTTAGTATTGATAAGCTACAAAAATAACCCTTGAAACCTTATCACTTCCCTTTTTTGTTTTTTAAATCCTTTTTTTTAAGATTATGTTTTTGGCATTTTAGGCCATTATTTAATAAGACAGTACAGGGCTGCGGGTCGGATCCAAACCCGCATCGACGAGGACAGAGCCTATGCATATGGGGCACACCCTCCACCAGGCGAGCCACCCAGGCACCCCATATCCTTTGTTCCTTTTAGTCTAATCTCTCTTCAAATACTAATTCAAATCTCCCATGTTAGGAGATTTCTCATCTAGCATTACCTAATCTATAGATGTTATCCCAGTCTCTACCCGGCTTTCACCTTTTTTTTCAACACGTCAACCCCTTGCTTTGCAGCTGGCAACATTTTCTCACCTTTTCTTCATAACTTCTGACTAGCAGCCTACCAGCACTGCTGCATCTCCTGATTTAAATCTCTTTTCTGTCTTTCTATCCCCCTGCCTCTTTATAAATTATTCTTAACTAGTATATGTGAAGGCCAGAAGCCGGGGTCAGTCAGTATAAATAGAGTACATTAATAACAATATATGATCTATGCAGAGTCCTCATACACACAAGCTTAACATTTGTTTTGTTTACCTGATGATGATGGTGCTAGATAAAATGTTAAGGGTTTACCAAAGTTGTTTCAATTCATCCTGAGTGGAACATGAATGCCTGTACTAAATTTCATGAAATCTAATTCAACAGACATTTCAAATAAAGCCAAAAATGTGGCTAAAACCCAAGTAGTGTGGCAGTAAAGGAAAAGTGAGGTGATCACCAGAGTTATTAGGATTCGGTCTGGGGTCCATTAATGTGTGCACAAAATATAGTCATATTTTGTCGTAAAGTTGTAATTATTGGGATATTTCAGCCTGGATCAAAGTGGTGGACTGACCGACTGACTGAAATTGCCATCCTCAGAGCCACGCAGCTAGTCTGGCTAAAAATATCAGATTTGACCTTAAAAACCCAACATGTGTAATATGTGTGTAATCACATAATGTGAACTCCTCACAGGTCATTAAAACCCCCTAAATATTACTGAGATCATGACCTCAGTGTCCCAAATGACAGTTACCTTCCTGGTGGTTTTGATATGTGTATTTAGAAAGTGCAGCTACCTGGATTGCACATATATTTTCAAACTCAATTGTCAGCTGAAGTTATGGAAAATAACCAGCTTTCATTTTCTTCCTTTGATGAATTAGACTCTCAACTCCAACTGCTCCCATGCTGCTCTTTATCCGGAACAAAACTCTCTTACCAATTCTTAACATTAACACAAACAATAAGCTGCTCTTCCCATGGGTCCTTTGTGACTCATCTAAATTGCTGCTATTCACCAGTTGCACACTGTTCAGTGGAGCGGCCTATTGAAAGGCAACAGCTCACTCTGCACAACTGCACTACATGCTGGAGCCCGTAACAGCAGCGACCCAGGCATCTGGGAGAAAAGATCTCTTTGTAAGGGAGAACAAATGAAGCAGCAATGCTCAAAGTGGTTTCTGTGCCATGGTGTGAGGAGATAATGACAAGAGTCTCAGAGAGAAAGAAAACGATAAAGAATTTAATAGTTTGAGTCATGTCTGTGGTCTGTCTTCTTCCTGCATTTATGTCCATGAGCATAATGCTGTCGTGAGCTCATGTAGTAGCTAACAGAAGATTTATATTGTGGTACTGGTCAGTATTTGTTCCTCATCTGTCCTACAGTGGTCTTTTAAGGCCAGTTTTCATGTTTGAGAATTCATATGTCAAATGGAGGATGTAGCGTGCTGCAAGTTCGGAGCTCAGGGTGTTTTTTTCATATTTTTGTGCAGGTTATGGATAAGAGGATGAAAGTCCAGCTTATCAGACACAAAGAAACAGTGATTTATACTCCTTGAAGCCAGGACTTTACAACGCTGAAAAGCTTTCAAGGCATCAAAATATGCTAAAACATGTCCACAGGTTCACACAGTTTTGTGTTATTAAAAACATACGGAATTCGATTAACATGGTTCACTTGTAACAGCAACATTAGCATTTTCTTTCGAATCCAAATAAGTATAATTGTTTGATCAAAAAGGCTGTTATGTTAAACCACTCGAGGTCAGCAAAAACAAGAGGGGGAGTGTTAAGCTACTCTTTAAGCGATAATCCTAAATTGTGACCCAATTGGACTTTACAGGGGCTTTACTCAATATTCAGAAAAAAGTGGTTAGGCTCTCACAGACCGTTCCCCAACTTGTAAAATACTGGCACTTTTTCACAGCCCTCGGCGACGGATTGTGACTTAATTCTCTGCTCAGGACTACATTACTATACTTTATCTTTACATAGCAAATAGTTACTGTTATTTTAATGTTCTGAATATCGAGTGCAGCCCCATTAAAAGAAACCCTATCCAGGTTGAAGTTTAATAAATATAGACTGTGGACATACCACATTATATGACCACAAATATGTGCATACCTCTATCCATATATTGGAACTTTTTTCAGGGTTTGCACTAGGCCACTTTGTTCAGGTATGGGAAATCTTAATGCTACAACATATATGATATTACAACCAAATTGGTGGATCTAGCTTTGTGGTTTTATACAGTATATGTTTTGCCTATTTTAGTATGAAAGTGTGAAAGGAAGAATGGTAATGAGATGCTGTCTATTATCCTCATTTAAACCTATATTTGATTCATAATTACCCTGAGCACTTAAGTGTATTTGTCTATTGATATACAGTGGCAGGGGGAGACGCAGGAATTCTGTCCCAGTGCCAAAGTGGTGCTGGTCGGGTGCAAGTTGGACATGAGGACGGACCTCAACGTCATGAGAGAGCTTTCCAAACACAGACTCATTCCTGTCACCCACGAACAGGTGAGTGCAAAGAAAACACCACTCATCTTTCTGGGTCTGTTTGCATTAACAGTGTCAAACCTAGCTTAAAAGGAACTGTTGTTCCTGCTGCCATAGCCTAACAATGCAACAGTATTTTTGCATGTGTGAAGAACTGAACAGTATGGATTTAATTTATTCAACAATATTCGCAACATCCATAAGATATGGTTTTAAATGTACAGGCCTTTGTAATTTTCTGCTGCAGTGATTTTCATTTGCCTACGTACAAATTGAATAGTATCATCCCAGACAAATGGCACCCATTACTTTGTTCACTTGTGCACATAAACAAAACTTCTGAAAATGAATTGGGAGAATGACATTTGCTTCAGATCATAACCTCCACAAATATATAAACACAAGGAGAATAAAAGAGCTGGGACTAAACAAAGATAGAGACAAACAGCCGGATTTGTGCTAATACAATAGTTATGTTTGTGTCTTGGAGCGATGAACAGTGGCATGCATACATTTTAATAGCCTATTTTTATGTAAATGTGAATTCACACTTCTTGGCAGCCTTTTGTCAACATATTAATATTTTCTCATACCTCAGACAAAGCAAAAGTAAGCACCCTCATTTTCCTGTCAGTAATGGCCTCAAAATTGGTCCGTCAAGATCTCAGATTACTTTCTCTGGATAAAGTGATTACGCTCCAAATTAACAGAAACAAGCAATTTTCAACTTTGAAACACTTTCTTTCTTTTCCATTCACTCTGACTCTTCACTGTGAGGCCACTTTTACCTTGTTTGGCTGGATGTAAACTGCAGCTTTCCAGTGCAGTCCTAATTACAGAACATTTAAAATAATCATCCCAAAGGCACCCAAAGTATGTCTTGTTTAGTTTACTCTTATATGTGTCCAATTTAGCTGCATTGAAACTGTAAAAACAATTACTTTACATTATTTAAATTACCGGTTACCAAAATGTGTGATTACAGAGTGAACAATCAACAGTAACACAATTTTGGTGCACCTGAGGCTGAACTGTGTCCATTCGGCTTTATAGTATTGTACAAGAGATTTCTTAATCCTGGCAACAAAAAAAAAAGAAATAAGCACAGTACTTGTGTGGTCAAACAATTGATGACACTGTGGCCAGACTTAATAGAAAAAGATCGAAAATAGAGCACAAATTGAAAAGGGCTGGTTTGCCATAGAGCTTTTTTCTAAATGGGCCCCATTCAAAGGGCTGCACTGCAAACAGCCACAAACTGGGAACGTTACACTTCTGCCACTCAGGGGAAGTGCATTCACCAGAATGAACCACACATGAACTGTGTGACTACTGCTGTAATCGGCTTTAAGGTGTCAAAATAAAGACGTGTTGGAGTGTTGGAACGTTTCCATTAATGCAAAAATAATGCCGCCTCTCTGGAAGCGCAGCTCAAGTGTTTGTTTTTCATACAAGAGGAATATTATTACCACATCTGACTGCTAGATACTCTCCTTCAATGCGGAATATCTCTAACACTGATGGCTGAACACCCACACATCAGTGTTGATGTTTCATTGCCAAAAGAAGTTCACAAATCCAATTGATGACACACTCCAGAAGGAAAGGATGAAATAAAGTAAGCGATAGTGATAAGGCCACAGGGTAGGAGTGCTATTTATAAGATCTAAAGAAGACTTGGTTAAATCAATACAAAATGTAGGTGCCCCCTTTCCTACTACAAGATACACCCAAGCACAGAGTCAGTGTTGTTGGAGAACAGGGAAGCAAAATAAAAGCAGCATATACAAGTTCAACCAGTCCAGATTTAAGATGGGGATAATCACTACTGGGGATAAACTGAGCTTTTACACTCGAGTTTTACAGTTGCACAGATAGGCCTTGAATATTTCATAGCTGTGTGGTAGCTTTCTGTATGCCCCGGTTAGCTATCGTGCTTCTGAGAGCTTTTATTAAGAGGGGAGTGTTTGCTGTACATGAGCAAGACCAATGGTCTGATATCCACGAAAGGATAAGGATAATCTAACAAATAATGATAATATTAAACTTTTAGAGGATGCTTGAAAAGAGTGTTGCAAAGTCCACTGTTTGTGCATCTATGCACTCATAGTTCTGTATCTGATTATAAATTTAAAAAAAGTTTAATTTTGACTCTATTGAATTACATGAGGCTTCCAACTGCATGCCAGAGGTTCAACATGGTTTAAGGACATTTAAGAATGCAAAAAGCATAATTTCCACCATATGACCCCTCTGTCTCTTTCACACACATACACACAATATATTTGTCAAAGCTCTAAGTACTAGCTCTCAGCAGCTCTCTAGGTGAGTCACCCTCTTTTGGACTACAAACAAACACAAACTGAAGCACAAGGATGGATAAATGTTTTAATTTTAAAGCTGCACTAATCTTTTTTTATAGTAACAATGGATCAAATGACTATAAGCAATGTGAAAGGAGACGCTCGTTGTTATGGACCCACAAATAATTATGACCGGAATGCAGTTCCCCTCCGCTCTGTGGAGCATTGTAGGGTCTTTAGGCTTTTGTTTCGGTTTCACCACCCGCAAATTTGGTTTAATCTCAGTATTCTCATCAACCTTTTTTCCCAGCAGCAGCAAGATAATTAGCAGGCAAAAAACTGTTCGAGTGTTCGCTACCTGCCACGCACCAGATGGCAAACAGTTACCAACAGAAAACAAAGTGAGCAACTAGCAGCTAAAGAGACACATATTTTTCTTTTGGTGAAGGCCAAAACCAGAGCTAAAAAGGAGAGTAAAATCAGATTTACATTTGTCAGGTGGGCAGAAACACAGCTCAAAATGAATATTAATTTAGCAAATTGTCTGCTGGATGTGCTACCTGTCTCCACTGTTTATTCGTCCTCTTAACAGACCCATATACTGTATTTTTCTGTGTTTTTAGGGCTCTACTTTGGCAAAGCAGATCGGTGCCGTGGCCTACACAGAGTGCACCTCAAGGTATTCCGAGAACAGCGTCCGTGATGTTTTTCATGTCACTACCCTGGCATCTGTATCCCATATCCATCGGCCTCAGCTCAAACGTGCTGGATCACGTCACGGACTCAAGCGGGTCTCCCAGCAGCCGCCCCGGACTGAGATTCATGAGCACCCACCTGCCATTAGAAAGGCCCGGGCCAAAAGCTGCGTGCTCATGTAGGACCAGAGTCTAACCAGCAGCTGGCCTGTGTTTGCTGATGGACATGAAACCATACTGCACATGAACTTAATTTATTGGTGAATTCTTGTCAGATCTTGCACTGCATAAAGGACAATATGATCAAAACAAGAAACAATGCTATCTTATGGAGTTCTTTGAGGAATTGTTTGTCCATCTTTAGCAAAACTCTCCTTGTTATTTTTTCACTGTGGCTGTGTTCTCATCAGCAGAGGTCATTGTTGTGGCAAAAGCAATTTTTCCTTAACGCTTTAATTTAAACAAGTGGACAAAAATTGACATGGACACAAGCAGGGTGGTTAGCAAATGAAACAAGGACAGAACAAATGTGACTATGGAGATAAAAGTAAATAAATAATAATTGGAAAGATCACTTTGCAGGAACCAGCAGTAACAGTGCTGGTCTTGATCTTGTTATGTTGTTTCCTGTTTTGAAATGCTGTTCTCTCTTTAAGTGTTTAAATAAATGAAGCACAATACGATGCACGCAAACTGCTTCGAGTTATTCGTAAATGTCAGAGAATTAACTCTGCTGTTCCACTTCATATATAACAAGTTGAAAAGAAAATCTGGACAGACAAACAAACTGGGCTGAGATGACACTTAACTTTCTTAAACCACAAGTGCTTTTAATATTGAAAATGGAATAATCACTCACCACATAAGACTAAAGTGTTGTGAAATTAATATTGTCCTAATAATCCACACTGGGAAGGAAAATCACAGAGGGAGTAAAGGGGGTAACTGGTATGTTGTACATGTGATAATGAAATAAAAATACTTGCTCTGCTACGTGTTGGGACATCTTTAATACGTAACTTATTCACTGACTGTGATTTGGCCTTGATGCTTAGAAGTGTATAAAAGGGAAATCTTTGATTCGTTATACTTCTGTCTTCGGGTCTCAGCTCATTGGTGCAGAGAGCACAGTAGTTTCCAGGTCTGAACATTTTATCTCGGAAAGATAAGACCATTTGTCTTTGAAAAAGCTTCTTTTGTCGGGGAAGATAGAACTTTTCACCTAAAAAGATCTCCAATCTAAATCAACAGCACAGAAGTAGTAACAGTAAAGTAATAACTTTGCTTGAATAAAAATAGATACAGCCATAAATCTACATTATGCACAAGCCAGCTCATCTGCGACAATTTACGATACAATTATTTATTATCATAAATTAATTAAATTGCAAAGAGCACATGGTAATGGTAAACAGCAACAAACAGCCTTAAAACATATGAATCATACATGATCTTGCCTTCTTAACACGAATAAGAGTCTTTGAGCTAAATGCTAATGTCAGCATGCTAACACAGTGATATTGCTAACATGCTGATGTTCAGCAGGTATAGTTATCATGTTCACCACCTTAGTTTAGCATTTTAGCATTGTACAATTGGTCAATTAGCACTAAACACAAAGTACGGCTAAGGCTAGATGAAACGTTAAAGTATCACCAAAGTTATTACAATTCATCCTCTGGGGACCATGAATGTCTGTACCAAGTTTAATGGCGACCCATCCAATAGTTATTGAGATATTCCATCCTGGACTAAAGCGCTGGACCGACTAGCCAACAGACCGAAAAATAGAGCGACATTGCCATCCCTTAGTGTGGCTAAAAACACTTTGTGTCAAAACAAGCTGGAACTGACTGGCCTCTACATAAAGGTGACAACTGGCTTGTCACAATGGGATAAAGAAATCATTCCAGTATGAAGAAGAAGCAAACAGTTCACTCATTACTGCTCTGTGCTTTGACCTGCCACTGTTGGCTACTTAATGACTGCAGTAGGTTAGCTGCACATACAGTATATCAATCACCAATCAAGATCGCCTATTTATAAGGTGCAGTATAATTTACAAGCTGTACTTTCCTTCAGTCCTCTATGGTCCTATAATAGAATGCAACACTGTAGCTGGCAGTTCTTTCTATCTCTATGAGTGATCTGTCCTGACCTGTTCGCTTTTACAATTCAGAGGACCGGTTGGTGTAGTGGTTGCTTTTGAAAGGGAGCCAGCTGTAATAATTTGTTTATGTTGTGTTGGGGCCTATAGAATTCACACATTTTTGTTATTAAATGGCTATAGTGAGAGAATGCCTTGTAACCATGCTTTTTTTTAAAAGGGCTTGGTTTGCGTTTGTGTCTCAGATGTTGACAAAACTAGCTAACATTTGTAAGTTCTAGAATCAAAATGATTGTTTTCACACTTACAGAAACACTTTAAAACTATTCAGCAACATCATATATAATATAATTATATATTCCAATCATACTTAAAATGAATACAGATGTACTGGACTGCATTTACGAGCCTTAGAGTCTGACCTTTAACTGTGACTCTTGTTCCATTTGTTTCCTACCACCATGGATAAGGCCCTGCAGCAACTTGCTGCCTCTGTGATCAACGGCAAACTGACATTTCACAGCATTGCTGACATGTCGCCATATAGGGAGCACAAGGTCGCACCACAGGACCGAGGCGAGACCATGGCAGACCTCTGGTCAGTGGGGAGAGGACGTCCACAAAGATGGAGTAGCAACAATCTTGCATACAGTATATACTGTACATACAGTATATGACAACGTCTGCATAGTAATTTAATCACAAATGCTAGTGGCAGTTAATAATAGCTGGTCAGACTCATGGTACAGTCATGGTCATGACTGTCAATAGTGTGATGTAATTTTAAATATAGTGCATTGAATACTAGTTTATTATCCACATACAAAGTTATGTTCTCTATAACTATTATCATAGAAAGAATAAGCCTACTGGCTACCTGTGTGACGTAATGGGACCAAATCGGACTTGAATTTCCAACTCTACACCTAAGTTCTGTTTACCAACTGCAGCCCTGTGGAGGACCAGTAAAATCAAGTAAGGGGAGAAACTGGTTAGAGCGACCTCAGCCTCAGGCACTGGGTGAGCCTCTGCTTTGGTGGAAGAAATGTGCTACAGAGAATGTTTAAGATGTCACTTTGAGGTCTCTCTTTAGCCATCAGCTGAAGTGAGCTAACATATTTGGCAAACACTCATCCCACTTGTCCTTGCAGCCTCACCTGCCTCAATGGCATTCCACTCCACAGCTAAGTAATACTGTGCGACTGCAGTATGTAGCTAATGTAGCTAAAGCTTTCTAGTGTATTAATGGCAACAATTTTCAGCTATTGTCAGATGCTTCCCATTCGGTTAAGGGGATTTGCATGAGAAAAACCGCCACAAAAAGTAGGTATGTGGAAAAATGAACTCCAAATGGCCCAGAAGTCACAAGATGTAGGACCACAGAGAGAAAAAGACCATTAGACTCCCACATGGACAATGTTTTCACATATTTTATCCCATTGTCAAAAACATCAAAGGACCTCCGGCTTTACATTTTATCTTTATGTGTCAGGTTGTGTTGGCGTATAAGTACTACAACCAGAGTACAGCCAAGTGTGTGAAAAAGTTACAGTGGTGAGTTTAAATAAAATGGAATAAGCTTTAGTGTTTTTCAGATTAAGCTAACATTCTTAGCCAAATGCACTTACAATGAGTAGAGCAGGAGTGGCCAACCAGTTAGGTATAAAGAGCCACAAAAAAAAAACACCATAGCAAAAAGCCACACAACACATGCATGTCCACACTACAACAGCAACAGTGTCTTCCAGATCTAATGACAGTCATAATACATAGCAGTTTTCATAGTTTTTTCTCACTTAGATTGACTCAGTGGGAAACCTGACAGTCTGTTATCCACAATCCTTTTCAGGTCTTGCTTGAACTCGGTTGTGGCCACTCGAAGCAACTCTCTCACTCATTTGTCACTAAAGGGGCTTTCAAACAATCGGATTCAGCAGTGAAAGGGTTAACGAGGAAGGTGATCTGTGGCCGCTGTTTTTCCTCAGGTTGCAGAATCTGTCCTCAAAACTCTGCTGCATTATTTTCCATTTTAAAATAATTGGCAAATGTATTGGCAGATGCATTCAAATGTGTTTTTTTTTTACTTATCTGAAATACTGTATGTTTCAGAAAAGTTAAAAACAACAATCAACCAATGACACAGCCCCCAGCCACACAGTAAGAGCCTCACAGGAGCAGGCAAAGAGCCGCATACGGCTCAAGAGCCATAGGTTTGCCACCCCTGGAGTAGAGTATAATGCAGTTCCTGGCATAAGTCCTTGTAAACCTTCCTTTAACTAGAGAGTGACCATGTATGAAACAAGTGCAAAGGAAGGAAAAGGATAATAGCTGAGTGGAGAAGCAGAAAGGATTCAATACAAATGCAAATGGAGGAAGATTAGAACAAGTTGCAACTTACAAGACGTTGAAGTGACAGTTCTTTAAAGGTTTTTAGCCAACAAAGGAGGCTGGGTGGGTGACATCACTTAACTGTCTAAAGTGAAAGAACAATTAAAAAAACTGAGGGACCAGTAGGTATATTTTGCTGGGGGAGGTGAGGTTATTGTAGTGAAGATAAACCTACTGTAAGCAGCTGGCAAAGGTAGAGTCCTGAGCATCGGATGCACCATGACCTGGAGATGTTGATTTGTAGTTTTTAGTCATGCTAGCAATGTGGTTCTAGGGATGACAATGTGGGTTGATGAGATATTTAGCTAAAAACCAAAAATGTCAACCTCACAGTGCTGCTAGAGGTAAAATCAGGGGATCATTTAAGTCAGGACCTAATTCTCTGGGAAACATGAATGTCTGTACGATCAACATTGCCATCTCCAGAGCCATGCTGCTATGCCGATATTCGCTAAGCCATGCCGAATATCTCATACATGGCTAAACATTTTGCCTGTCAGGGGAGATATAGTTTGAGCCTGCATGCAGATATTTGACTTAAAATATCAGCTAGGCAAGTAGAGATGCATGCCTCAATCTGAAATGTAAAGAGGGTAAAGTTGAGTCTCATCATGCATAGGATTACTAATGGTTTAAGTTTTGATGACAAATCAAAGAACAAGTGCATACCTGAACCTAAAAGTATCCCATTGGAGACATGGCTTTTTGGAAATAGAATACTAAGAGTGCAATCAAGTGGTTGATATATATCAGAGGGAGAAATCAGATAAGTAATGAGTATTGAAGAAGTGAAGGTTCTTTGTTTCAAGGTGATGCAACAACACACCCAACTAAATGGTGTCCCAGGCTAATATAAAAGTTCTGTAACAGTGTATACATGTCTTATAACATTGTAACTTAACAATCAAATTTGCAGAATCATCTTTAAAATTAAGGCACTTGTAAAGAAGGCATTTGTACCTAATTAATGTATGTCTTATTCCCGAGGGGCAAATTCTCTTTTTGCCCGTAGTTGGGACATAGAGCTATAGGACTTAAGTAACTTTCTCAGGGATGCTTCAGCAGTTACAGTTTCAGCGGGATTGAATCACGACGCAACCAACAGCTAGACAAGTGGTTCTCAGTCTTGTTCCTGAGTTCTGCTGCTTTTCAATTTAACCACCTAATCACAAAGCATTTACCTGGAATGTGAAGGGAATGTGCTACAGAGAAGAAACAATCAACTCCAACAACAACTTTCAGGTTCCAAATCCAACCTATGACCTCTCATTATACAGCAAGACCCCTGTGATATTAACCAGCCACATGTAAAATATGTGAAGTCACATGCAGTCACGTGAGAAGCTCAAATGTAACTAAGGTAATTATGACATGTAAAATGTATTGTTTTTTCTGCAAAGGAATGAAGTTTGTTCATACACTTTCAACTAGACAGAAATCTATTTTGATGTATTGTTTTTCCCGCATTATTATTACATGCACCATTATCTTGATACAAACACACTTTGCAGGGGGTCCATTTTTCATTTTAATTCCACTATAAAGTACCACCGATCAGTGACCACCGAGGCTCAACCCTTGTGCATCTTTAATGTCTTTTCTGCTTACACAGTGTCAGTAGCCATAAAACTACACCCTAATGCTCTGAGGATGGAAGATGGCTGACAGCATTGCTTTATTATGAGTTCAGTTTTACTCAAATCCCCACTTTTAACAACACACAGAAAGGCAACTAGGTGAAATAAAGGTGGCAACAAGCATGAACCACCCAATACAAGCATCACGGAAGAAATGGATGCCAGGGTAATGGTTGCCGTGTCCGTGGGAGAGAGTAAGTCATTAAAAATGCAGGACCCATTTAAACAGTATGTAAAATTGAGCAGATTAAAATATATATGTGCCCTGTGTTCATGAGGGCTCAGGCTTCTCTTGTTCTCTTTGTATAACAATGAAGGCGGCAAATTTGTGGAGTCAAGACGAGGTAAAGCACACACAAAGCAGAATGCAGCTGCACATACGAGCATGCCATTGGCACGCACGCACGCGCACACACACACGCACACACACACAGGACAACATAAATAAGGGTGAGGTTTCTGAAATTGGATTTTTACTATGGTGGAACTTTTGCAAATTTAACCAGGAGTAAACAAAGCCCATACTGGAGAGTCTGACGTGTTGGAAAACACAGTTTGTTCCAACTATGTCAATTATGTGTCTTTCTTTCTACAAGGGAGAAAGTTTTAGAGACAGTATGGATTTGCTTGGAAGGAAACCAAACCGTTTGGTTTGTTTCCCTGTTAATGACCCAGCCTTAAGGAAATAGTTGAAGAGACACTTGTAGACAGTGTTCTGTTTACAGCCAAGGGGTGTGACCAAAATACTGGGCCAGCAACTAATGAGGATCACAGCATTTGAAAGCAGTCAGGGTCATCATAAGTGCACTCATTATTCATAGCAGCTTGACTACAGAGATCTGACATGGGTGTGTTTGTAAGGGCACATGAACATCACAAGTCATTAACCAATCAATCTTCTGACCAAACTTGTGTCCAAACAGCTGGCGCCTTTAAGTTTTTCCAGGTGTAACACTATTTTGTTTTGCTCTTGTAAGAAATACACATAATTACGGATTTGAAAATGGGGTCAGTTTTGGCATTTCCATAAAGCTGTGCAATACTGACCTGAAATGATCATAACATATAAATAAATTGTAGTCTTTCTTGACACATCACAAACAAGAAAACTTACTCTAAAAGTGGAAATGTAGACCTGCAACTAGTAATTATCTTCATTATCAATAAATCTGAAAACAATATTTTTTCAATCACTAAAAAGTCAGGCAATAATGAAAAACGCCCATAAAAAAATTCCACAATGGTTCTGCTAAGAAGCAAAATGACAATACGACATCACAATGCTTGGGACTGTTGTTTTAGCTCTTGTAAGAGGTGCAGAACAACACCACATCCCAACATACATTCTCCAAAAAACAGGAACAATCACTCTGCTCATGCCGAATTTAGCCGTAGGGTAATTTACTGCCCTCAGGTGTTAGAAGCAAATGCCAATCTGACTTGTACGTGTTTGCATACACATACACAGATGTGCAGCTTCACAAACAAGCACGCTGAAACAGTCCAGATGGCCAAGCAGATTGTTTTGTGCTGATTTCCCCAGGGAAACGTTTGAACAGAAATATCATCAACAGTAAGATAACCCGGTCCTTGCCGAGGCATTAAGACTCAATAACTGCAGAGATCTAACAAGGAACCTACTTTTTACACAGACCTAGACCATAACTCAGTTACAGTTAAAGAGGCTCTAACACAGAAGTCTTTACACGGAGAAACTAAACCTTGTGACCAATAGGTTTTATTTAAATTGGTTATTCCCTGTTCTGTAAATAACCTCAATGATTACTGACAAATCAACACATTTTTTGGACCTCCCAGTTCTGATACTAATCCTCTGACATTATCAATTGATTATAGTGTGCCACTATATTCATACAACTTTTGGATGGATTGCCATGAAATCCTGTACAGACATACATTTTCCCGAGACGATGAAGACTACTGGCTTTGAGGATCCTTTGAGCTTTTCTCTAGCTCCACCATGAGGTTGACATTTTTGTTTCTTAGTGAATTGTCTGGTAACTATGGGATGGATTGTTACGATTTTTTGTAAACATTGTACCCGGTAAACATCAGCATGTTGGCATTATTATTGTTAGCATACTGGCATTAACATTTTGCTCAAAGCACCACTGTATAGCCTTCCAGCTCCACTAACATGACTGTACTTAATCTTGTTCTTATATGGACGTCAGGCCTGGAATAAAGTTTATAAATGTATTTGTCTGAGAACAGTAGTCTGATTTTCAATCTCAGTTACATTTACTGTTAGACATGGTTTCAGGTTATTGCTGACACTATATTGGGAAATCTTTTTGTCATTTGACAGTTTAGCATCAAGATTGGACATTTCAAGCATCACCAACCCTTGTGTCTTTATCAAACTAAAAAAACACTCCGGATAAAACCATTTCGTCAATTGTACGGTAAAAGAAAGCAAACAGTGTTGCATTGTGCGCCTCGACTCCGTATCATGCTGTAACCCAGCTCCCATACAGAGCTGAATGTGCGCTCCGCTGCAGCTCAGCACTGAAAAATCAGCTGACTGGAGGAAAGCAGCGCAGTGTCACTCTGGCGTCTGGCACTGCACATCTGGCATTTAAAAAGGCCTCGGAGCAAACGTGCTGATATTACTGTTTCGTGTGGGCTCTCCCTATTTTCTTTTGGTTTTTGATATCTGTTGTTGTCATAGCAATGAATGACACTAAATGCAGCATTTGTATTTATCCTGCAACCACATGCCACTGACAAATTGCAGAGATTGTTGATATTAATCTGTAGAAAACATTTAAATGTTCTCTTGGCATTGTTTTAACAAGATGTGGCAGTTCAATAGAATATAATCTGCTGTTAAAGAACAGCATCTCTTAATGTGTCCGGAGGCACATTTTTGCCATGTAAAGCACCCTTTCTTCAGCAGATGCATTTTAATTTACCAACACTACAAATACTTATAATCACCACTATAGCCTTGAAGCTAGCATTTATATGGGGTTAATAAAGGGTGCAGTCATTCAAGTTGACTCATGTCCTTGAGTCATAATTGTTCCAAGCTCATTCTGCTAGAAAAGTTGAGTGGCTGCAGGAGAAATATGATTTTCTGCAATATCTCTGCCCTTCACTCACTCACTAATTTCTACATTGTTTCAATGGGTTAGGGTTTTTGCATAGATTACAATCACCACTGTGCAGACCAAAAATCACACCCTGAGGGATCTTGAGTGAGTGCTATAAGTAGAAACATACATTATTAAGGTGGTTTGTTTTCCATATGCAAAGTGTCACAAACTGGCTCAACGCATGTAACAAAGAGGGGAGACCAGACAGCTTAAAATGCCAAATTAAATGTTTATTGTTAAAGAAACAAGATGAACTACTAACAAAAGAATCATGACATGTGTGGAATCAATGGTATCAGTAGTGTAAGTGGTGTGTGAGTGAGTGAAAGATGTGTGGATAAATGACAACTGCAACAAAGGAGATCAAAGAAACCCAAACCAGAAGATGTGGAACCTAGGAGAAGGAGAAGGCAGAGACAGAACAATGAGACATGACTTGTACAAATAGTCTTGGTTAAGGCCTACCCAAGTGTCCACCAATTAACTAACGACCCCTCCCATACTGCCAGCTCAGCCAGGAAAGCCAGAGAAGCCAACAGCAGGCAGAAATGGGAGGGGTCGTAACAAAAGAAACATGGTCTACATATTGTAAGTGGTCTTGTTTTTCATGAATGTGAGAGAGAAGACCTGGATTAATGAATGAAACAGTGACATTTGCAGCATTTTGAAACTGATAGGAGTAGTTTGAGATGTTTGGAGTTATGACTGCTCTCTTACCTAGAGTGATGAGAAGATCAATACCACTCTCTTATCTGTTCATTTAATATGAGGTTTGAAGCAGGAGAAGTCACTTTTTACTGAAAATGGGCATGTAATGAATGTGAAATTGTTTTTTTTTGTTACCCTTTCCAAAAGACTAAGATTTACACTTTGTTATGAGCATGTAAGTAATGAAAATTAAAGTATTATATGAAAGTGCTTTTTCCACATTTTTTGTTTCTAACATTTTGAAAATAGACAGTTATTGTACAGTAGTTTTGGGTTCCACAAAGTCTTTGCATGAATCTGATTAAAGTAGTGAATCACCAAAACCAAAAACAAATGCTAGAAACAGTCGCTGGTGCCCTTAAAATATACTAGAGGAGCAAATTAACAGGTAAGAAAGTGGCCTTGTGAAAATGAGGTCAGGTAAAGAAGTTTAATTTACTGTAGTGTTGAAATTGAATTTTGTCATTTGAGTGCTTCTAGGATGCTAACATCAATTTGTTAAACTTAAGCTTAATGTTGTTAGTAAGCCAAACATTTTTTATTTGCTCTGGCAGGTACTAACAAGCATTTGCGATTTGGTCTGGCGATGTCAGGCTATGGATTTACTGCTTTTCTTCATTGTATCTGACAGCAAACTGAATGTCTTTGGAGTTTAGATTGTTGGTAGGATAAAACAAGCACATTAAAGACATGTTGGGCTTCAGGCAGATTTTTCTAACTCTTTTTAAACATTGACACATATTGAGCGAACAATTAATTAAGAAAATAATCAGCAGATAAATCAATAATAAAAATAATTGAGATCCGCGGCCCTCATTTCAGCACCATCACATTTTATCCAGGAGGAAGGATTTCAATCTATTTTACCAAAGAGAAAATAAGTGTACCTTTGTCACAGACCTTTCACCTACAAACCACTGCACACAAACAAGAGTTACAGATGCATGATCTTCTACAGCAATGTTTTAATGTGGCGTAACCTGACATGTATTTTATCTTCTCAAGGTTACATGAAAGCATGTAGACTGCGCACGCATATGGGCCATTTTTGTGCCCTCGTACAGCCCGTTCCTGTAAATCTCTTCGCTCTCATTTCATTCCCACACTATGGCTTTTCAATAATTCAAGCAATCTCTGTGCAGAACATGTTGCTGCATTCAAGCCATGTTCAGGAAAGCAACAGGCTTTCCACTATGACCAGAAAGCTGATATACACCAGGGGACTGTCGCAGAACCATAAAAACAGCAGTGGGACCACTGGAGAACACAGATGACAAGAGCTTTTTAAAATATGTTAGATCTGACATTGATATATACAAGTACTAAATACTGTAAATGGTTCTTTCTGAACAATTCTGTCAATTAACAGTTCGGCCTGTCTGTTATTTCCAGATTTGCTACTATGGGCACATTGTGTTTTTTTATGTATAGTTATTGTGAGTTGCAGTTATATATGTATGCGTGCACTAATTCCCTGTGCTATAAAACAAAACAAAAAAGAAGACTCACTTCAAGCATCTTCTGTTGATTAAACTTTATATACATCATGCCATGCAAACAATACACAGAGCTTTGTCAATAAAACAGATAAATGGCAGTTTAGATACAGTATTGGACATTAAAAAACAGAAGTTGTAAAAATAGGACATGGCTGTGGGTTTAATGTACTTGGCTCCCCGGCCTATGTTGTGTACTTGTTGTAGTTTTGGAGGGTGTAGGTTGCCACGGTATCCAACAGCCAACCGCGTGTCACGACTGTAGCTTGTCTAGAAAGACCTGCTGAACAGAAGGTTTTTTAAGTAAATCTGCAAATGAATGTATATAAATTACATATAAATGACACTTACCTTTAAACTTAACACCTTAAACTTTTACAGCTACTACTAACATTTATATACAAATATGTTATGCTTTAACTCTGATAAAACATTAAGAACTACCAGTTCTGAACCAGACAGCATGAGTATTCCCAAAATGTAGTTGCACAAACCTTCACTGTTAAATAAACCTGAAAAACAAATCTTTGCTTATGATCACATATCACACATTTGTAAAATAAGAAGGATATTCTTTTAAGCCAATAATCTGAACTGCTATGTCCAGAATATGTCTTGTAATACATAATCTGGAGTGTGTGCACATATATTCACACATTTCCATTACATCAGAGGATGGTTGAGAGGAAGAGAGAGATGGTGTTATTTTGAACAATAGTGGAGAAGAAGAGGCTAAGGGGGGATAGAGAATGGGGAGGGTGATGGGCTACTCGATTACCTGTGCTTTGAGTGCCAGAGGATGTGGCAGAGGAAAAGCTACATTAAATATGCAGCAGTGCAAATTAGGATGCCAGGAGGAGGAGGGGGGGAGGAGGGGTGTCAAATTGTCAGCTCTCCTCGTGCTAAGGCAGCCTCTCTCTCTCTTCTGTGGCCATCTTGTTTTCACATTTCCCCCGGCTCCAATCTGACATTTACTCTTGGCCATTTCTCTGCTGTCTAACTTCCTTCACACTCCCTTTTCTGGCAAGTCACTCCCCTTGCTCTTGTTGGGAACCTGTCTCATTTTGGCTGGCAGCGTCTGTCATTTCACCGTTCTGTCACTCTCCAACTAGTCTTTACACAGCCACAAATTTCAAATCCTTATACTAATGGAGGGACAGGTGCACAGGCATGCACACCAGCCAGAATGTCTATGCTTGTTTGGACTGTCTATTCACTACAGCATATTCAGATAAGAAATCTGACCTTAACAATACTTAAACCAGTTACCAGTACAGTGTATGTGTACTTTAGCTATTACCTGCCCTTAACAGTCCTTTCCAAATAAGAGGACTAAATTGTGATAAACCTTGTGGATAATGTGAAGATACTTTGAGAATGACCACAACGTATTCATAGGATTTTATGTCATAGGAACAGACACCAGAAAATAAAATGTGAATTTATAATGTGGATATGATGACAAATAGGTAAAGAATTTCTTTATTTTAGTGAGCTAGATCAGTCTAGAAAAATAAATAATTTTAATGCTAGCCTAGAGCTACACATCTGATTAGCTTCATGCATCTCAAATGTTGTCAAACAATTCAGAAGATGTTGTTGCTGGTGGCTGGTAGTGTCCAGCTGGGACATCCTACACATAATTAACATTCAACAGTAAAAAAGAAAATCAGAGTAAAACATGATAAAGTCTCTTCTCTACGAGAGAAGAGCATTTACAAGCTAACGAAGACAGCCTGGCAGTGGCTAGCTAGTTGCGAAAGGTAACACGCTGTTACAAGCCTGCTCCTTTCCGAAGGTATTCTTTTTTATTATTGCTTTTACAATATCATGTCAAATCTTTCATTAAATGTTGTTTCATGTCAGAAAACACCAGAACCTTGTTAAGGGAACAAACTGGAGCTAGCTTACTTGGCTAGCTTGAAAACATTAGCCATTTTCTTACCCTCTCCTCTGTCTCTTAAAAGGACACTCCTTGGTTTCTTTGGTAGGTGTTGATGCCGTTTCAAATGTCCAAATACAGGAAAACAAAATACTTTTTTAGCACCTCTAATTTTGTATCATGGAAATCGTTTTTGTCTATTATTCTTCTACAAAAGGATACGTCACCATTTGTTATCACATATCTTTAAAGTGTCTTTGCATGTCTTTGTTTCTCTGCAAACTTGCTTAATTTAAGCAAGCAGCATGCTGGCTAATGCCGCCTCATGGATCAGATTAATTAAGATTTAATGAAAGCCTATTAAATCTCTTTATATATCATAACATTCATATGTTTTGGCATATTATCCATTCCTGTCAGACTCTCCATAGTCAGGTCCATGCTTGTCCCAGCCTCAAACCCCCAGGTGAAGCCATGCAGGAATTATGTAATCAGCTCCCACTGCTGCTGTCAATCTAATCTCTATATTTATAATCTCTGTGTTGTAATCTGTACAAGATTAAAAGTGGATTATAAAAGTAGCAGGTGTAAAACTTAATTTCAGACTCACTGCTGTATGTGGACGACGATGACGACTCTGATCCAGGCTGTACAATGACCAGCTGATGGGACTTCTGTGTAATTTAGAATTACAAATTAGCAATAAGTAGAACACACATACATATACACACACCTATATATACACACACATAATATATATATAATAGCCAGCCAAATTGGTAGGAAATTATATTTTCACACCTAACTGCCAGATTATCTATTAGCAACATACAGTCTCTTGGCTGAAACTTGCTGGTTTAAGCATAGTTGATGTAGTGACTGTAGTGGTTATGGGATGTGGGGGTTTTCAGCATTACTCAATCTTTATATTTATAATTTGACACTTGAATGAATCATGAATAATAATAATAAATAAAAATAATTAATAATAATTTTAAATCCATTTAAAATTAAATCAAACCGAGGAGGCAAATAATAGATATTATGGAGGCTGCCGCTTTTTGAGTCAAAGAATTGTTTATTGTTGGGAGAGGCGTGCACTTCACTGTCTTTATGACTCATAAGAATCTTAAGTAAAGTGGAATCCTTAAACTTTACATCCTGTAATAAGGGAAGACAAAAAGTCTACAGCCATGTTTGTGGCTCTGTGAGGCTGATCCTTGAGCTAAATGCTAACAGGCTCATGAAGACAATGTAAACAATAAAAAACTCTAATCAGATACTAAAAGTATCAAGTTGACAGGTCTCCTTTTGTTCTTATTGTTAATTACTTACCTACAAACTGTCAAATATCACTGATCTAACTTCAAAACAATCATCCCTGCATTTCTGAAAATGATACTGACGAACGTGAAGGCAGTGAGGTACAATTGCTGACACTCTCACCTGTTTACTGTCGAGGAGAAGAGGATCTTTGACTACAGCTGCTCCACAGAGCTCCACCATCCACTCCATTTCATCTACAATACACACATACACACAAAAATGGCTGTAAATGTTGACTGTTTTGGTAAAACCCTGTTTGTAAAAAAATCCTTGACCACACCTTAATGTAATTCTCTCTACTTTGACCTCTTTAAAAATGAGGAATACCGAGCAGCTGAGACTTCCATTGATCGGAAGAATGGAAAACAGATCAATAAGTGATCTTAAGTCTCCATTCAAATCAGTATGTGCATCAATCAGTCAAGAGACAAAAATGTTTATATATTTCAACATATCAGACACTAAACATGCCTTCAGATCAACAGCTTCCCTTGTTTGTTACCTTTAACATGAGAACACTCATGTCGGGAAAATCTTGCTGTGTACGCTGTAGGTAACCTCATCATTTAACATACACAAACACAAGTTTATCGGTGTTTTAAGCCCCCCAACGTATCCTTCCAGGCAGCACTAGGATTAGGCAATGGTTATGGTTATGGTTAGGGTTAGGTGCCTTGAAGTCGACAGTCGCAACGCTGCCTGGAAGGAGACGTTGGGGGCTTAAAACACCATCGAGCCAAACACAAGCAATTAAATAATAGATGAAATCCTGTTGGGCTGAAGAAAACAGACTCCATCCTCATGTTTGTGCCATGTAAAAGAAAGTCTTTAAACTCCTCACGCTAACTAGCAAATGTCGACCCATTAGTAAAGCTTCATCGATTCAGCAAGCAGCGGGAGGATGCAGCAGAAGCACTTTAAGAGCCCAGGAAGAAGGAAGCCAAAGAATGCTACCATATGGGTTTTTAAGCAATGTGACCCCAGAGACCTTCAACCGTGATCTATCTGTCTATTCATTCAAGGTTAAAGCAAAAAAAGAATTTTGTATGAAGGGCAACCAAACTCCTCTCTACCTTGAACTTGGAGGTTATTAACAGTTTAAATCATTAAGAAATTGTAAGAACAGGGTATTTATAACAATTTTAAAAGAAGGGAACAGCAAAAGCACTTTGGCCATGACTGAAGGCTCATTTCCACTTTCTTTTTAATAAAGTAATTACAGGCAGCTCAGTGACACCATAGCAACCACTGTGAAATATGACAACACACCAAAAATGTCTCAAACAACTACTTAAGTCCCTATTCAATCCACCCACACTCTGAAAACACTTGCCATTGTTCTCCGGTGTCAAAATGACAGGGGTTGAAAAAACGGCACGTTTCTCAAGCTGCGTCAGTCCAAACCTCTGTGAGCTGTGTACTCGCCTTTTTTCCCTCTATCTTAAAAACAAGGCGGGTGTCTATCAGAGTCTTGCAAGACACACATCTACAAAACTGAATAAGTGTGGTTGAGAAAAGTACTTCTTTATTAAGAAAACAAAACAGTGCAAAAAGTATTTTCTTTGAAATCATATATGCAAATCACAGTGACATTAGGTGCAGCAAGTCCTGTGGTGTGTGAGTTCTGTGTTTTCTTATGCCTATAAAGTAGATGACAGCTATTTTACGACATATCTGACTATATCTAAGCATATTGAGCAATCTTAGCTAGTCTCTTGTTACATACAAACTTTGGTATAAAGTTTTATGTCCTACTTCCGAAACACATGGATGAAATGCTCAGATGGCATATTATTTTTTACAGAAAAACGTCGCGTGCTGGATCTATTTATTAGCTCGGTGCCGTGACTTCTTGGAGTCTCCACTGGTTGTCTGGCAACCTCATGCTGACGCCAAGACTCAATTGCACCAGTGTAATATGACCAGTGCAAGACATCTAACGAAAGCAAATTAAGTGCATTCCCCCAAATGTCAAACAATGTCTTTAAAGTGCCCATATTATGAAAAAAACACTTTCTGGGATTTGGGGTGTTCTTTTGTGTCTCTGGTGCTTCCACACACATACAAACTTTGAAAAAAATCCATCCATGCTGTTTAGAGTGAGATACAGTTTCTGAATGTGTCCTGCCTTCAGTCTCTGGGTGAGCTGTTCAAAATCGGCACGGCTTGTGACGTCACAAGCCGAAACGAGCTGGCTAACCGCAAAGCTCATAGCGTTAGCATGCTAATGCTAACGATAATGCTAACGCTAGCATGCTACCTCGTTCTCAATAGCAAAGCACTGCTACAACACACACAAGTTCACCATAATCTACAAAAGAACTACTTACATGTGCGCCCTCATTTAGAAGTCTCCCAGCTAATCCTGCCTTGTAACTGACCGAAGTTGTAGAAACAGCCTTTTTTTTACTGTCTATGGAGCTAGCTAGCTGACATGATCCACATCTGAGCTACTGCGCATGCGCGAGTGCAATCAAAGATAGGACAGAAGAAGAAGAAAAGAGGTCTCACTCTGTAGCTAAAACAGAGACCAGCTGAAAAGAGGATCTGCAGCAGTGAGAGAGCACTGCAGTACAACACAAATATGGTGCTTTTTGAAAATTAAACCATGTAAACCTATTCTGATACAACCTTAAAATACAATTATGAACCTGAAAATGAGCATAATATGGGTGCTTTAATAACCTAATTTAATTAATGAAACTGTCAAATATCAATAATATCAGCCTCAAAACTGCAGTATTGGCCGGGCTCTACTAGAAGGGTTTAAAGAGAGAGTGAGCGTCAGTGTACAGGTGTAGATGCTGTAATAGTTTCACTCTTTCTAACTGACCTGACACTTTCGAACATTGTCATGATAAAAACCTTAATACAGATTAGTTACATTTCAGCCCTTGGTCCCAGTACAGTACACAGAAAGCGTTTTTTCTAGAGTTTTATTTGGACATGTCATGTTGCAGATGTGAGTTACCTGTAGTCATGTCTGCAAAAGGCCCTTGGAAACAGATCGTGTAGCCCTTCAGGAGCAACTAAAAAGAAAAAGAAGATACAAAGTAAGGATAAAATACTGTGGGATATCACTTCCTGCAAAATGTCTAGAGTCTAGCAAAAGAGGACATTTATTCAGTGAATTTAACCTTTGGACAATGTTCAATAATACTGTATGAGAGCAACCTAATATTCAATCAGAATAACAACACAGCTACCAATGTGCGCGATATTGAAGTTTAACATTTAGCAGCTGAGTATGTTTCTGAACTCCCTACCTGTGTTATACTGGTAGAGCTGAAACACATACATGTTTTGCTCTTGCTGTAATACTGTAAATTCAGGGATGAGTTGAACAGTAAAAGCCACCTTCACTAAGGTAATATCACACTTTAAGCACGCAAAGCAAAACCACCTGCCTGACACCAACGGCGCATTGTTTTATTGCACTCAGGGTCAACAAGTTTGCTTGAAATGGGAATGTAACGTAATGTTTCCTTGAACCATGGTAACTACAGAAAGGAAACGTGCGACTCACATCCTAGTCTCATATACAGTGCGTGGCTATATGGAAATGTTTGGAAGGTAAACTTCCAAGCTGCTGGAGAGAGAAATACTAATTTCTCGCAACTCCCTGTCTGTCCATAGTGATCATTAGCCAGAGGTGCTTGGTGAGATGAAAAAGTGTTTCTGTTACAGATTTTTAATTTAGACAACACCTAATGTCCTTCAGGAGGTATTAGAGTGTGTAATGTGATAACGTGCAAACCACACACACACACACACACACACACACACACACACACACACACACACACACACACACACACACACACACACACACACACACACACACACACACACACACACACACACACCGACACACACTTCATCTGTTAGTCTGTTTGTCACAGTGGTGCAGGTGAGTATGAACAGTATGGCTCCATCAAAGTGCCAGCACTGTGCTAAAGCCACTTAAGTAAGCCTGAAATTACTAGCTAATTCAATTAGCGGAGGTTCTTCAAAGGCAGCGATACGGCGAACATCATTTTCCCAGAGTGGCAACAGAACTGGCGATTGGCTGACTTGCCTCTCCACTATATATACAGTATAAGCTACAGTATATAGTGTGTTGATAGTCTGATAGAATGGACTGATGTCAATCATGAAGAAAAAGTAATGTAAAAAAAACAATGTAATTCTGCTAAAGGCCTTAGTGGGCCAAAGGGGAAATGGAATGGAGAACACGCAGCTTAAATGTTTAGCCGTTTTGGGCTGTTTGCTTCACCAACTGTTAAATTACTCTTTAATGGTGCCATCCTGGTAGTCTAGTGGTTTAAGAAGCAAACAAAGTAACTGAATTGCCCCTGGTTCAATTCTGGCCAGAAACCTTTGCTATAAATAAATCTCCAAATATTGCCTGTATCTCTCTACTGTCCTATCTAATTAAGGAAAAATGCCCCAAAATATCATCAACATTTAATGTCTATTTTTTTTTTAGACCCAGTACATCATTTGCCTCATTTGTATTTTTCTCCTCTGTAGTATATTAATGAAGATCAGAAATAAAATATTATAGCTGCAGGTAAAAGAAAAGAGTCAATGTTAGATTCCTTGGGGACTGACTTTCACCTGAGGAGAAATTGGATTTAGATCAAATAAACCCTCTAGAATAGCTATAGTGTTCAGTGTGTTAGGGACTCACGTTATTGTCTTCAGTGGTACGAGCTCTCATGGGGCCCTGGTGGCTGGGTCCATTCACCACGTCACCTCTCACTTCAAAGACACTCTGTTGGGAAAAACAGCTAAATTACTTCAGTAAATGTACAGTAAGCAGATGAACCTTACTCACAATGGTATAAATCCTTTCCTGCTAATAGCTTTTACAGATTTGAAACAATTATTCATATTCATCTCATAAAAGGACTGATTGTAAGCTAACGGACAGCTAATTAAAGAAGTGATTTATTTTAAGGGTCAAATACACTCCGAAGAGTATGCTGAACATTCCTCAGTTTGACAGAGTTCATCTTATAATTGTATGGAGTCCATCTCTTCACAGACTATATGATGCATAAAAATGCTTATAAACTGGCTGAATAAATTAATGGCGATGCTAAACAAAGCTTGGCAAAGGATTATATTTGCATAGCACAGAACCAGATGCAGCCATTGCTAAAAGCAAATGGCTGACAAATAATCTATGAGGCATCACAGTGAACCACAAGGAGAGATTCATCATGTAGCCTTAATTCGACATCGAGACATACAGAGATGGGAACAGGAAGTCACCGGTTCACAAACCCAAGGAGCACACGCGCGCGTACCTCATCTAAGAGTTTCTTTAGTTTGAAGCACTCTGAAATCCCTGTGGAGAGGGGAAAAAAACAACTTAGGAGCTTATTGTCAGAAGCACAAACACTATTCTGGTGGCTACTGTATTATGTAACACTGCTTTTATTCCAGCCTATCCCTCCACATCAGGCTGTTTTGTATTCAGAGTAATCGGTGATGGAGCTTGACAAAACAAAGTGAATCAGGACTTACACTGGAAGCTCACCACCCACTTCCTGCCTGCAATGCCAAGGAAGTACTTCAGCGTGCGCTCACATACCAGTTGTTCATCTGGCAGAGAAGAGAGAAGAAACAGAACAAGAACAGTGTGAAAAGATGTGAAGGAGTACATGTGCGCACATAAACACATCTTGATTTGAAGCTTGTCACTGAAGTGTTATAGGTGAGGTATAATTTGCTTGATGATTCCTATTACAGGTTAAAAAATTAAAAAAGTCAACAGTATGCCGTGAGTTAGTTTGTGATGCTGACAACCTCGAGGTCAATCATTGTTTAGCAGCATGAACCATACTGTAGTATGCAGATACAAGCAGACAATGTGTAGAAACGAATACCTGAATGCTCTTAGAGACGCTGAAAGCACAATGTATGCTATGCTTAGGCTATAACTATTGCCCACTCTTCCCAAAAATTACTTTTTTACTACTTTTGAAACTACTTACATTTTAATTACTTAAGTAAATCCTGGTTCTTTAAAACCGCCCAACAGTTTAACACAGGCTTAAACAGGGAATAGCTTCACAGAGACAAATCATTATGGATCAGGTCAGATGGGGACAAAGGTTATTCTTCCTTCAAGAAATATAGTGATTATGCATTGATATGTATTTCAGGCAAGAGTTAAGTGCACGTTATTGATGCGCCTCAAACATAACTTAATTTCAAATGATTATTATTTGATGCTAACGGTTAGAATGGGACACCTCCTGTTCCTTTCCAACATTTAACTGCAAAGATCAAGAGTCCCAGCGTTCCTTTTTTTTGGTTACCTGGGAAACAGATTTTCATAAAAAAAAGGCTTCTTAAACAGCGAGTTAATATGGTGCTTTGGAGACAGCAAGCTCTGAAATTAAAAATAATCTATCAGAGAGGGTAATTAGCAACAAGCGGATGAATGGAGTCCGTGGGTGAGGGAGAAATAGAGAGCTTATCTCTTAGGAGCGCTTTAAAAGACGCACAAAACAAGCTGTAACTACTATTAACTACTATGTAAAAAGAAAATTTACTTCTAGAAATGCAAATGTCCCTGCTCAAGAAAATATTGAAACACAGGACCTCGAAAGATTTAAAGTAGAAATTTGCAATAGCAGATTTAATTGCTCTGCTGTGTATCAAGCCAAGTCCAGTTACGATAGTTGCAGTCTTAACTTAATGAACAATGTTGTCTTACACTCACACTGCCTGCATGTGAGCATACTTACCTGTGTGCATTATGATATGGGTCACCTCCGACGTTACCTGGGAAACCACACGGGCACCAACTCGCTTGGCAAACCTTTTGACCATTATCTACAGGAAACATCTGATTGGTTAGTGTATCCTGCTACGGAAAGTGCTACAAAGACACATTTGTTGATTGAATGGGTGTGTGAGCACCTGTTCATTGGGGCCTAATCCAGATGACACTAGCACCATCTTAGCTTTACTTCTGTCTCTCGGTGGAGTGTTATTTTCTTTGTCTTCTTGCCCATCTGATGGTGACCCATTGCTCTTTAATGTTTTGGCTGCTGAACTTGAACTAGGAGTTTTGGAGGCTCCGGTGCCTTTAACACTCTGCCCCGTGTGTGTGGAGCGCTGCACTGCTAAAGACAGAGAGAAACCAAAAAAAGGAAAAAGAAATAGTCAGCAACAGTTACACTGAACATGATATGATCTGACCTACTTCTATTTAAACTGGGTATCTTTATATGAATTCTTCTTTGTCACGCAGAGCTTAACCTTCATTAAGTACACAGACAAGCTACCATGCACCAGACAAACCACTTAAACTCTGCTCAACTCAGTCAAACCAAACCTTGTTAGCATACTAAAACATTTTGAGAAGCTATAAAGAGCTACTATCTCTAAGGGGCAGTTGCCATATAGACCGCCATATCTGTGCTTTAAGAATCCTAGTTGAATCATCAGATTATGAAAATAAAGACTCGGAACAATGTCTTGAAATTTGTCTTTCTGCTCATGTGCTTCAGGAAGATTAAAGTGAATTTATTCTTTCATGAAATTTCTAGCATGTTTCCCATTCTTTCCAACACTACACCAGTAGCCTTACCCATCTCTGCAGTGCTGCCATGCTTTGACCCACTGGGCTGGATGACCTCTTTGCCATCAGATGGTCTTGTGCTGGGCTCTCGCTCTACTTCTGGAACAGCTTTCCTGCAGAGAAGACGTGTACATCAACTTTTGAAGAAAATGAGACAACATGGTGTGTGGATAGTAGGTTCAATTGCCATTGGCGCGGATAAAAAGGCATTTTAATATTTATCAATATTGAGCTGGATCAATTTCTGATCATTTGAATTTGCAGGTGGACCATTGTTCTAACGTGCTTCTGTAGTCTGGGAACAGCATTTGAACTTCAGTTTTTTGGACGTCTGACCAAATCCCATCCATACATTCCTGCAACAACAGATTGGACACTTCTCTCTTAATGGATGTTACACAGAACAATGAAGGGTATAGATTACTCAACATATCTAAACTGGTTTGGCTTTACTAATTTGAGTGTAGGTTCACTCAGGATACTGTACAGTCAGGAAGAATAGTCACTATATGGTTAAAATGCTGACTCTCAGCTTTTATTTAAAGGTGTTTGCATCCACAGTAGATGAACAAAAATTGTCTCCCAGTTTTAATAGAGCGATAGTAACAGGTCAAGGTAGCATGCACCTAAATAAAGTCAATATTTGGTTGCAAGTCCTTTGCAGTCAATGATTGTCGTGTTGTTGATCCACAAACATTAGCAGATACTTATAGGCCCAATCCCAAAGTGAGCCCTGAGGACTAAGGACTAAAGACTCACAGACTTAATTGATCTCAGGTGCTAAGTGAATGAGTGTGTGAGGCCACATGGGCTCAGATAGGTATAAAAGGGATTGGGACAGCACTTCACGAGATCACATGTTACTTTGGCGACGTTTAATAACAAAGATGTTGCTGACACTTGCCGGTTTGGGAATTTTCATTTTAAGTTTGTTGCTTTCCACACGGCCAAGGCACAGGAGATGGCTGCCTGATTCAAAAGAATTTCAAACTCTTGTTTTACAAGCTGGACAACAGGTCTGTTCTGTTCCGTGGTCGTGTGTCGTGCTGTTGTCTATGCTGTTGTTTACCTTTGTAATTCCCGGATTTCCCTATGGTCTCCGCAGTAAACGTCACAACGCTTTGAACTGTGGGTAATTCCCTTTGGTGAAGTCTGCATCGATGCAGACTCACGGAAAGGGCTTGTAAAGTAAAGTGTGTACTCAAACCCTCATGCCCTTTGAAATTCGACATTGGGACAACCCTAAGCCCTTACGAATTTCGCGAGAACGCGCACCAAAGTCCGTGAGTCTGTGAGTCCGGACTTTGGGATTGGGCCATAATCTTCTCCGGCGAGATTCTGACTGCAGCCATACTGACTTGTTGCTCATTTCAGGAGCCTTTTTGCCTTTAGTCTCATCAGTAAGTGAAACACATGATCACTTTGATTTATGTCAAGTCACTGACTCCAATCAAGAGTATAACACTGTTAAGCAGTAAAACAACCTGGGTTACCTTGTCTGTATGTTTAGGGTCATTATCCTGCCGCGTTGTCCTACAATAGGAGGATTATGTGCCCCTAAAGCTGAATAGCAGCAATTTAAACATAGTCATAGTCATAGTTTCATTTCAAATGAAACTGTGCAAATGTATTAGGTAGTAAGATGTAAATGTAGGCTCAGTATTGGCAGAAACTCAATATACAGTTACTCATGTAATTTGTTATCAGCAAACTAAAGTTATTTTATAAAAAGTTTTGGAAGTTCCCTTCCTTTGTTTTCTTTTGGGTTTATTTCCTCACGGAAATACTGACAACTGGCAGCGCACCTGCATTTAAATGACCTGCAATTGATAATGGATCATACACTTCAGTGCCAACCATTCTTTTAATTTCACCCATGGAGTTTTGCTTTTTAATTCAGAACTTATAAAGTAAAGCCCTCCTTGTTTTCATCTGTCGTCTTTTTCCATCTCTCCCTCTCTCTCTCGCTCTCGCCTGGAGGACAGCACTTAGAAGACTGCAAGGAGAGACGTTGGGGGCGGGGGGGAAGCAGTCAAGCGGGAGAGATAAATTACTGTGGCAACACAAGTTTCCCTCTAAGTGCTCTAAATGACATATAAGATGCAGTCAGTAACGACTTTTTTATTCTCCACAGCATAAGCAGATTCTGGGTTCATTAGTGAGATTATCTGCCTGTCCCCTTGAGATGCATCACCCTCTGAAAACGAGACTAGCAACACACACACATACACACTAACTTTCTCCTCCAGTTACAGAGTGAAAGAGACCAATTACATGCCACTTGCTCCAGTTATTGTTCTGCTTAATATGGCGCAATTGAAATATGGCTCAATTTAAAATGTATTAACAGCGTATACAATCCTCTGAGGAGAGAAATACAACACACTGAGGCAGATATAATTTCATTAGATTTGTTATTGGAGTCAGGTTTGACTTTAAGGATTGTCACAGCTGATTGTTTAACTGGCTGACTGACCAAAAATGAACCGGCTGCTGGCTGTATACATTCATATTTAATAGCTAGGCATGAGTATTATCGAGCTTCTCATCTCTGCCAGGAAGTGAAGAAGGGTATTTCCAAGAATTGTCAACTAATACTTTAAACTTACACGTACTTGTAAGCACTGACAATTACCACAAATACATAAATGATGCCCATGATAGCACCTGAAAGATCACAAATGATGACAAATCTTCCTATCATTTTCAATGACCTTCTTTTCAGACGGATGAATACAGAGAATTGCAAACCTCTGTAGGAATGAAAAACAGTGACCATGTGGAACCGGTTTCAAACTGTCCAATTCCTGACAATCACTTATCAGCTCCTCCAATCATTTCCTGCATACTGCAAATAATAGCCACTTCATACAGCCTGTTTATGGCGGGACTGATGCGCCTTTAAGCCGACGGAATGGGGGAACAGAGTTGTTGCGCCTTTAAGCCACAGCGGAGGTAGTCACAGAGCCATAAAAGCACCCAACCGACATCTGTGTGAAAGCGACAGCGGGCATGTTGGGACTACATACAGTAGGGATGCACGAGTCAACCCACAGGCAGGTCAAAAAATGACAAAGCAGCGCTCCGAGTAGCAGAAGTTATTTGATAACTCATAGAAACATTGCGTGCAATAGTCCACCTTCTCTTCCAGTCGCTCTCTCAGGCACGGCGCTGCAGCCGTCTCTGTCCTCCTCTCTACTGACAACTGTGCTACTATAATGCATAAAGTTGGAGGTTTGTGGGTCCGGTGGGGTTTGCGTGGTTAATTAACGGTGCGGCTCACACACACTAGACGCTGCTGTATTACATGTCACGTCTCTTTTACTCCCGGAATGCTGTGTGAAATCACACACTGGGGCGGCATTATGCACCCTTTGCTTGGTTCTGTGTGAATAAACAAAGCCGGCATAACGGCAGACCTTCATCGCAGTGCTATTGCGGAATTTCTGTGTGAAAGGGGTTAAGAACCTAATGTTGGGAGGCACGCTTTCATGTTTTCATGTTAGACAGGAAAAAAGGCAATGTTTACTTGTAGTTTGACTGTGGTTGTCCATGACGCCTGTTGTTTCAGTAGCATAGTTTAGTTTTTCTGCGACAGAGATTAAGCAATGAAGCTCAACTACTGTAAAGCACACACGTTACTATTGTATGTACTGTGTTCTGTACTTGTTTTCTTGCTAACAGTTTTGTGTGTCGATTATGTTTCTTTAACTATTTTTCAGTGTTATTTATTACCTAATAAAAATGTATTCATTGCCAAACAATTATTTCTCTCAGGAATGTAAGGAGTCAAAATATCAGAAGAGAAATGTCTATGCTATACTATGCATTACTTACCAGTCTGAACCTTGGCCTCTGTCCTGGTCACAGGGGAGGGGTATGTGAGCGTCTGGGCCTGGGGACACAAAACGATCATCAGCTCTCAATACATGCACCAAGCTAATACTAATGAGTTTAACTAAAAACAAAGACAGGTTTGGGGTAACTGTTATATGAAATATTCCTTAGAAATCGAGTATCTTTGCAAATTTTAAATATTGAATCAGTTTATCGACCCATCGTGTCAGCACTAAAGAAAACAGATTGAAGAAAACTACTTTTCTTATCTGCTCACCTGTGGTTTTGCTGCTCTGAATTGTTTTTAAGGAGACTTCTTTTGCAGGACTGCCTTCTTTTTCCTGAAGCACCTCCGTCACCAGAGCCATCAACTTCTCCAATCTCACCAGCTCCTTCTGCATTTCTATTTTTTGCTAAAACAGAAGAAAACAAAGTAAAGTAAAACATAATTACAAATGATTAATACACTTTAATCAAATATGGGTGGGGGGGATAAGATGAAAAGGAAGGGACATACTGGCTGCACAGTTTGTGTCTTGCACAGATGTATAAAAATAACAACTTTCAATCAGGGAGTAGGGACCAACAATCAGCCAGTTAGTTATTACTGGATGGTAATGGGTGCTTTTTCAGCCAGACTTAGTGAGGAGAATACATGGCAGAATAAGAGAGCCAGAAGGTGATTATATAATATTTAAGATATATGAAGGGCGATTAGAAAGCAAGAGAGAGAAGTGACAACCACTTTTTCAACTGACGCTTGTTTGGAAGAACAGAGTCTGTTGGTCTAAAAGTGTGTTTCAATGGACCACCCTTTTATTCTTTAAGGCAGTGGTTCTCAAACCTTTTTCAATAATGTACCACTTTTGAATTGTCTCTTTAATCCACGTACCCCCTGACCAGCGCTAATAATTTTTGGTAGAAAAAAAAAAGTCTATATAAAGAGGAACAGTAAAGCGCTGTCAGAGATAGATTTTCTCTGACAACAACAGCCTTGTACCTGAAAAACATTTAAATGCTGATGAGAAAAGGAGACAAAAACTGTAAAAAAAGACAAAACCTTGGAAAAAGATGGTAGAAAGAAGGACGGAAGGAAAGAAGGAAGGCAAGAATAGGTCGAAAATAGTATAAAAAACTTCAAAAACAGTGACATAACTTCGAAAAAAGCGAGAAACTAAAAAGTAGAAGGACAGTAGAAGGAAGGCAAGAATAGGTCCAAAGAAGGCGACACAAATGTCACATTTTTAGTAGGGAAAAAAAAGTCTACATAAAGAGGAACAAGGTTTTGGACAACAGCCTTGTAACTATTCAACATTTTGTTAAATATCTCACGTACTCCCTGCAGTCCTCCAAAGTACCCCTAGGGGTACACGTACCCCCATTTGAGAAACACTGCTTTAAGGTGACAGCGCAAGTGCATTAATTATACAGACACACAAACACGCAAGTACCATAACACCAAACGTCTGTAGTCTCAGATGTGTGTAATCCTGGGCCCTTTCTAAACCCCAGGGCGTGAAACTTAAATTCCCAGTCAAAGACAGACGACAGATAAAAGTTGAGAGCGCTGGAAGATGGATGAGGTAGAAAACAAGAATCATCTCCTAGGCGGCATTTCCTCTAACGTAAATGAAATGCAATTTAGAAAGCTGCTGAGGGGGACATTTTTTACTGAGCGAGGTAGTCTGTCATCCAGGAGTTGACAGTTTGTTTTGGGAAAGTGTAGGAGCTGCCCTCTATGGGGCGAAATGTGACAATGCATGGTAATGTGATGCTGAATAAGCAACTAGACTTAAAATCCTGTGTTATACTATGGATGAAAAAGTGATTAAGAACGTAGTCATCTTTACCTGTGTAACAAGGACTTCGCTTGAAAATTGTGATGATTCGATTTGTGAGGGAACGCTGACGTCATTTACTGGGACATCACCTGCAGAGAGAGAATAATGAAAATTGATTTGTGTCTAAATGCTTGAGAATTAGTTTTTTTCCCCTCCACATACCACAGACACACACATTCTAAACCTGGAAAACAACAGAGCAAGCTTTGGTAGATATACACAACAAAATAAGACGTATTGTGCTGCTTAATCTCAGCAGGTTGCAAACTCATACATAAAAACTATTTTGGTTACTGAGAATAAACTTACATTCATCTGGCGTTCCAAATAAGTCCACAGATGCTTGGCTGGAATTAACACAGTCAGGGCTGGGGCATGCAGGTGGACGGCTCAACTGTTTTGCTCCACAAACTGTAGCATCCTCACATCTATTAGCTTCACTGGAGCCTTCCAGCTCCTTTGTCACCGCAGAGGGAAGAGCTGATGTTCCAAAAATGTCTGTCAAAGTTGGTAATCCCTCTTCGCTGCAGTCTGATTCCAATGAAGAGTCGAGCCTCTGGGCCCTTGTCCTCTTCCTGGGCATGCTATTGATGGAAGAATTGGCACTGAGCTCTCCACTACCATGGCTGTCTGACTGTGCTTCGTGGACAATTTGTACAACAGGTATTCCAAGGCCATCAGGAGTTAAAGAGCACTCTGCGTTTAAAACATGTTCAGCAGTGTTGACTGAATGTATTCCAATAGCAGCTGAATGGCACACCGAAATGCTGTCTCTTATCTCCCTTCCTCTGCCGGCACCCCTCTCGGTAGAATCAAGCTGTTTCTCTGTGATTTGAGAATAATTTGAGGTTTCGTTTGGCTCCTCGCGTTCAGCGGCTGTGAAGCAGAGTCCAGAATCGACTACTTGAGACACAACAGAAACATGAGGACTTTCTATTTCACGTTTTGAAACTTTATTTGGAGTGAGGGCGCTGCTGACACTATTGGAGACACCGATACCACCAGCGCTGTCCTGACTGCTACCAGGGATCGAGGCTTCTACCACCATTTGATCTGGTTTCTCAACAACTGGTTTTCTTGTCGGGGCGGGTGAAAAGGAAGGGGATATCAAATCACTGCAAGATGAGTTTTTATTGTCTCCTAATGCCTCTTGGTTGGTGAGTTCAGATGCCTTTGTGTACATCTGATTTTTCACTGGTTCAACACCAGAACAAAGACGCTGGTTTTCCTGTGCTTTGGCACCCTGCAAGTTTTCTTGGTCTAAACCACGGCTCCTTTTCAAATTTGAACCGCCAAGATGGAAAGACTTCCTTTTAATGGCTTTGAAGCTCTTGAGAAGTTGCTCTGTGTCCAGTTCACTGTCATTATTATCCTCCTCATTTTCCAACTGAATATTGTTTGGGAGATGATTTGTTGGATTGTCTCTTTCAAGTGTTGGATCGACCACAGCTGCTTCAGTTGGACTTGTAGAGCTTGGGACAACAGTGACATAACATGCAGCACTAGCTTCAGACAAGGTTTCAGCATTTGGCACTTCGGTAAGGGACTTTTTAACATCTTCGGTTGGTCTCATATAAGATGTTCTCTCATCAGACTCCATGTTTTCTATTTCTTCTATATCTTGATCATAAATACATCCGTTTCTTTCAGCCACCTTTGTCATGTTTTCATTCGTGGATGGCGATGCCATATTATCCAATGTTCCATCTTTAGCTTCCTCAGATTGCTTTCCAACATTGCCGTTTTTTTCAGCTTTATTGGCTTTCAAGTTTGCTTTCTTGTGACCTTCTTGGATTTCTTCAGTGAAAAGTTGAAGTCTTCTACTTCTCCTCGTGCTGCTCACGACAGGGGTTTCTTGGTCTTCGCTGCTAGGGTAATTCTCAATATGAACTTGAACTTCTCCTGACCTTGGTCTAGTCATAGGACTAGCTTCTCCATTTTTAACTCCAACCAGAACAAGGGGTTTCGGAACTCTAGCAGGCTTGGCTTTTTCCAACCTCATGTTTTTACCTTTCCTCTTGTCAGTTTTCTTTTGCTCAGTACTTTCTGAATTTGCCTTAGCTTGCTCTTGCAAATCACTGTCAACCTGCTGCAGACTGTTTCGCGTACTTTTCTTTGACTTTCTGTCTGTTAGCTGTTGATCAATATCAAACACGGGACAGGAAACCTCATCTTTGCCATTCTTTTTGTCACTTTCCGGAAAGTTGTTTGACTCTTCCTCATATTTGTCTATATCATTTTTCTTCATGGCCTCGATGTGGTCTGCTTCTTTAAAAATGTCACTGCTGGTGTCATTTACTTCTTCTAACCTTTGTTGCTCTTCCTCCATGTCACTTGCACTTTTATCTTCAGAGCCTGTTTTCTTGAAAAAATCAGCAGGAGTGAGAGTGTTCTTCCTTCTTTTGGAGACAGTTTGTGTTTCTTTGGTTGTTGATGGCTCGACAAAAACATTAAATGGAGGAGAGACAACCCTGCTTCCTCTTCGCTCTCGTTTGTAGACGG
Organism: Sander lucioperca; assembly: GCF_008315115.2. Lineage (NCBI taxonomy): Eukaryota > Metazoa > Chordata > Actinopteri > Perciformes > Percidae > Sander > Sander lucioperca. Next base: position 15,887,296 of record NC_050194.1, on the reverse strand, counting down.
CCCCAAACACCTGCTCTTCAAGGGCTTTAGCACGATCCACTCTCCCAGGATTCACATTACTGTTGTGTTGCTTGACATCTATTGTTGAAGTGGAAGAACAGCTGTCCGAGTCATCGGTGTCTTCGTTGGGTTTCTCTAACTCAAGACTTCCTTCAGTTGGAACGGTCATGAGCCATTCAGCAACTTTCTCTAGACTTTTCTTCTGTTTCTCCTTAAGAATCTTGTCAGACTCCAAATCTGTTTTCTGCTTCTTCCTTGATGATTTTCTTAAAGGTTGGTGTTCGGTCTCGTCTGGAATTAATGATGCACAAAGGGAGGCTTTCTCCAATTTGTGGAAACGCTTATTGCCTCTAGTTTTGTGTATTGATGTTGCTATTTTCACAACTTGAGACATTTCTGTTTCTACTGGTTCCATATTATCTGTAGGGCTGTGCATTCTTTTGTCAGACGTTGGTGGGGCCTCCCCAAGACCACTGTCCAGGCCTTCATTTTCTGTCGTCAAAGGACTTGTGTCTTCAAGTTCCATCAGTCTTGCAAATCCATTCTGGGCTAAAAAAAAAAAAAAAAAAAGGAATGGGAAAATGACAAATAATTAACCTTTTGAAAGACAACACACTTTCTAAATGTATAATACTACTAGTTTTTAAATGAAAGCAAATCTTTCATTTGATGTGAAAAGATGCACCACCATAAAGGCCTCAAGATTTTACCTGCTATAGTCGAGGAGTGAGACCTTGAAAGATCATCATTGTCGACAATTTCCACATTGCCAGGTGTATTTCCAAATGACATATCATGACAATGTTCAGCAGCTTCAGCATCTGTGACTCTGGGTAGAGGAATTATAGATAAATTAGCATTTGCATTATTATAATGACAGACAAACAGGCAAAAAGTTAAAATATCTTACCCCGATTGTCCTTTTTGCTGGGACATTCCAGTTAAGTCTAAAACCATAAAAGTAATGTTATTAGATAATGTAATGTAACTTCATTTTGCAGTCCTTTTAAGAAGTCTGTGATGTCGTCTTACAGTTTGTGCCAGTGTCATGTTCATATGCCTGTATCATGTCCTGCAGTCCTGTTACAAGTCTCTGAAACCCAGGGCTCTCCTGCAAGCTCCTGTATAAGGAAAAACACACACACATCTTATGATAATGAGTAAGTATTACAAAAATAATTAATGTTACACTGTCATCTTGTTGATTTTGTCCAACCTTTTGGTTATCTTGGTTTTACACACTGGACAAGTAGCCCTGTTTTGTTTGGTGTTGTCCAAAAGTTTCATCATACAAAATCTGATGAAAAAGGATATATATTGTTTGTGAGTGCATGTAAAAAATATATACTAATATCAGTTCATTTAATAAAAGGAGGAGTAATCAAACTTTATCTTTTACTTGCAAAACTGATGGTCACAGTTAGTAGATACAGGTGCAGTCATTAAATCCAAGCTACAGGAGAAAGAAAGTATGAAGTCAATAAAGAACATGACAGTTTTACGAAATTACAAACTTAATCTTTTAATTCACCAAACATTTTGCAGAGGCAGTAGAATTTTCTTATTTCACTTCTTGGTCAGCATGGCACTTACCATATGGGACACTGCAGAGTCTCCCAAAGGACTGAAATCCCCTTTTTGACATCAATGGCCATTGGGGTTTTCATGGTCATTTTTAAAAGCTACAAGAAAAAAATCAGAGCACACCCAGAGGCTGTAAACAATAAACTGCAAATATTAGATAAACTATACACTCCAGTGTGACTGAACAACGGGGTTTACACACCTGAACACACATTATATATATATATATATATATATATATATATATATATATATATATATATATATATATATATATATATATATATATATATATAAATAATGGATCAAGATCTTTTTGTTATGGTTATATAATTACTAATCATCCACACCATGGCTTTAAAATGTCCTACTGTTGATTGAATAGTGAACTAACCCATGTCTGTGATTATGACAAACTGACCCTGTTGCAGTAAAGTTAAGACAATTGTGTGTACTTTGTCACATTTACTGTACATAGAGTATATTGTAACCCAGATAGCTACCTATGTGTATTATCTCAGGAAGTTACTAAGGCAACTACAGTATTTAGGGTAGGCTTATGACATGCATTCTCATTAACTGCTTAAATCCTACTTGCTATGGTGTGTATTTTCTGTGTATTAGGTTCAGTGGAAACAGATAATGTGCAAATTAAATTAGTCTCAATAACGTAAATGCAGATTTTATTTTCTAAGATACCTCATCAATGCAAACATGTGGGAGTCTTGTGGGTATCTGTGAATAGCCTAATTAACGTTACGTTAGCTGACTTCTACTGAAAATCATATTGTGGCACACTGGTAGTAAAGCAGCATTATGTTACAAACATGTGATGAAGCATAATACTCCAGTGAGATAAGGCAGAATTATCACTGAGAAGTATTCAGTAAGTAAATTGTAAACAGTTTAATGCCAAATATACGTATGTCAGTAGCTTAAATTGGCAGCTAGCTAGCTAAACATCAGGCTGGCTAACGTTAACTGATATGATTTGTTTTGGGATGTTACACAACTATAACACTCCTGACTTCTGAGATTGAGACAAAATCGCCGCGAATACTTTGGCAGACCAATATGTGATTCAAAGAGTAGACCGCAGTTTTTGAAATGCCACTGGCTAATTGTAAAGAAATAAATGTTTCCACATTTACCTTGTTTTCTACAATTTGGAGTTTATTAACACAGGAACCATCAGCTTCAGTTTTCCCGCAACTGTCGTCTTCTTCTGCTTATGTTTAACGGCGGTTTGCGGCTGATGTTACAGCGCCGCCTAATGGTCCGGAGAGTGAAGCGCATACTGCACATAAGAAGATACTGCACAGTCGGTCGTCTCCTTCTTTTGGTTTTTTAATGGCAGTTTGCATCCTTAATGTTTGAACGGTAAACAGTTCACTAACAAGTTTGTTAGGAATGTAGTATGTATAAAATATTATCCCTTTCAACTGAAAAGACTATAGTGGTGAAGAGGCACGAAAGATTAGGAAACGATCCTTACATCCTCTCCCACCAAAAGCCAAATAAGTGACATTTAAAATAGTAAATTATATTTATCCATCGAATCACTTCCTACATGTAACTATAATTGAGAAAGTAACTCTTGTGTTTTCTGTGAGAGCGATATTGAGACGGTTGAACATATTTTCTTTCAGTGTGAACCGATTAATGACTTTGGCTGTCTTTTCAATTAAAGCTGGATTATTTTTAAAGGATAAGAGTTTCGAGTTCTTGATAAACAACTTGATTGGACATTGTAAACATTTTATTCATAGGTGTAAGTTTTTTTTTTTTAAGATAATTATTTTGGGCATTTTAGACCTTTATTTCCACAGGACAGATGAAGATATGAAAGGTGAGAGAGAGGGGGAATGACATGCAGCAAAGGTGCATCGACCACTGCGTCGAGGAGTAAACATAAGTGCGCCTGCTCTACCAACTGAGCTAACCTGGTCACATAGGTATCAGTATTTAAAGGTCAAACCCCACATCGCATCAACGGTTGGAAAAACGAGCTTATAAGCTTTTTGCTACATCTCTTCAATGCATGACAAAGGAAAACGCCAAGAGACTCTTTTATTTGCTGGACTTACATTCCCTACTGGACTAAAAAGACCCCTAGTATCTTTATTTTCTTTATTTGTTATGTTTTGTTGTATATAGCCTATTGTTTCTACCGCAAAGCTGTCATCACTTTTTTCTTTTGTGCCTTTAGGCCTTTAGGCACAAAAAAAAAAAACAACTTCAGGAAAACTTTCCATGGGAACCAAAAACTAACCAAAAAACTAACCTTCAGGGAACGTTCCCGCAACCAAAAACGAACGTTCCCAGAACGTTCTGGGAACCAAAATTGTTACCTGGGGATTGTTGGTAACACTATTGTACAATAAAGAACACAAAAATAAAGCTGGCATCCTTAATGTTGCACTGCAGCCATCTTCTGGAGTTAGTTAACTAGAGTGTCCAGTATATCTCTCATCAGTGCCTTGTCCCACTTTCACCACAATCCAGTATGTTTCTTTTTACTCCTGCTCCTGCTATCCCAAATCGTTTAATTTCTTCCAACATGTGCTGTCTCTCTGATACATATTTTCTTTTTCCTTCAATATTATGATATATATATATATATATATATATATATATATATATATATATATATAATATATTAAATTAAAAAATATATATATTCTTAAAGCTGCACTTTCATATGGCTCGTTGTAGTTTTGCTTATTTAAAGCTAATGTACTTGCACTTACTGATTGTTGTCTGGAGTTTGCACCTTCAAGGTGAAAGCACTTAGTCGCTTTGGATAAAAGCGTCAGCTAAATGACATGTCATGTCATGTCATGTCATGTAATGATATTTGGTTGATGAACAATTAAATTAACATGGTCGACCGTCAGCACCAACTTTCTATGTTGTCACTATATCTGGATGTATTTTCCACAATATTCCTTTCAATCCATTATCTTGTGTGAAGTGAAACCTGGTATATAAAAAGCTCATTCCAAACTACCTGTGTAATCTTTTCTATATATTTTTTAAACTGTCCACAGGTCCACAGTCTGGTTCTTCTGAAGAGGTTTTCCCTCGTGACTTTTACACTTTTAATGCGACGTCACATCCGCCGTAAACAACAATACGGAAGTGGAAACAGAAGTCCCGAGGTGCAAGCAAAATGCAACAGTCACGCTAAATAAGTGATTTCTAATTTTCTACGCGCGCCAGTCAGGATTATTATGCAATAGCTTTCATTTTTCACAAGCGACAGTGAGTCCTTCTTATGTTTATACGTTACACCGTCGACGTATGCTAGCTGCAAAGCTAATGTCAGGTAGCCACTTACTTAGCTACTCACAGTGTGTTTTTATTGCTTTACATGTCTTCTTGTAGCTAGCGATGGAGGGCTCCAAGTCGTCGAGCACAACCATGCAGGTCAGCTTCGTGTGTCAGCGGTGCTGTCAGCCGCTCAAACTAGACACATCCTTCAATGTGCTCGATCGGGTCACAATCCAGGAACTTATTGGTACGTGTAGCCATAAGAATCACACATCGGTGCTGTAGAATGTACGTAACGTTAGTGGCGTTTAAACTGCTCCATCTGCCATGTATCCCTCTCTCCTCCACAGCTCCGTTGGTCACAGTGACCCCCAGCAAACAGGCTGACAGCACTGAGGGGGAGACAGCACCAGCGGTAGGTAACAACAGAAACGCACACACATGTACTTTTGTACCTCACCTGTACAGGAAACTGATGTGATGGGATAACACTACTAGCCTTTTGATTCTGTTTTGAAAAACCCAATGTACAAACGTAATCTGCAATACTTTTAGAAGACATAACTAAAGCAATTTATTATTCCAGTTAGGAGAAAATATTTTGATAGCAAGCATGTTTGAGCTTCACAATTACATTTTCCTTCCAGGAGACCTTTGCAGAAAACAAGCCAGATGGAGTGTCAAGAAAATATATCCCTCCTGCACGGTGAGCGCTCAAGTCTTTTCATTCAGGAAATGGAACCTAATACTAATTACAATTTAGCATATCCTACAAAGTTGACTGAAACGCTTAATCCTACCCCACAGGATGATGTCCACAGAGAGCGCCAACAGCTTCACACTGATTGGAGAAGCATCGGACGGTGGCACCATGGAAAATCTTAGTCGTAGGCTAAAGGTAGTGCACTTTCACACAGAGAAAAAACTAATTATGTCAGTTTACTCTGATCATGCTATTTTTTAATTCATGGTTGTCTCTGATCCTGTCCCACCCAGGTGACCAGTGACCTTTTTGACATCATGTCAGGCCAGACAGATGTGGACCACCCACTGTGTGAGGAATGTACTGACACCCTGCTGGATCACCTGGACACGCAGCTCAACATCACAGAGAACGAATGCCAGAATTACAAGTGAGCTGGTGCACAACAAAGAGCCCCTTCATTCCAAATGTCTGCTTACGAGCAGTATGTGTGTGTATTATGTAATAATAACTCACTGTATGTGAACGTATTTCAGGCAGTGCCTGGAGCTGCTGTCACACCTGCAGGTGGAGGGAGAGGACACCTTGCTGGCAGAGCTGCATCACCTGAAGGAGGAGGAGGAGGCTCTGGTCCAGGAGCTGGAGGCAGTAGAGGAGCAGAGGGCTGCTGTGGCCCAGGAACTGACCCAGAGCAGGATCCACTCTCAGCAGCTGGACACAGAGGAGCTACAGTGAGTAACCCAAGGGTGGTGTAAACATGCGACTATGGGTGCTATATGCTAAATGAGACCACAGCTAACAGCTCTGTCTCTTTCCACTGCTTTGTGCTAAAAGGTACCAGAAGGAGTACAGCGAGTTTAAACGGCAACAGCTGGAGCTGGATGATGAGCTGAAGAGTGTTGACAACCAGATGCGTTACTGCCAGATTCAGCTAGATCGCCTGAAAAAGACCAACGTCTTCAATGCCACATTTCACATCTGGTACTAAGCACACACACAAATGTTGTGTATGCTTAGAGTAAATCCTTTGTTTTTCTGTCCAGTCAATCATGACTTAGCAAATATTTAATATAGGCCTCTGGGACAAAAACGAATCGATACCCGTTGACTGAGAATCTGAATAGTTTGTTTCTGTTCTCGTCCAGGCACAGCGGGCAGTTTGGTACCATCAACAACTTCCGCCTGGGTCGACTCCCCAGTGTCCCAGTGGAGTGGAATGAGATCAACGCAGCCTGGGGGCAGACGGTGCTGCTGCTGCATGCTTTAGCCAACAAAATGGGGCTGCACTTTCAGAGGTACGCATTGTTGTTTGTTTTATTTTACCTCAGTTACAAAACAAATTCTGCACTGTCATCGTCAAATTAAGCTCATACAACACTTTTCTCTTCAGATATCGTCTTGTCCCATACGGAAACCACTCATACTTAGAGTCACTGACAGACAAGTCCAAGGTAATACATACAATATGTACAAGCCCAGCTCTCCCATCATTATTTAAACACTCCTCCAGGTTCCAATCCCACTCTCTCTTTCTGTCTTGTATTTGTCCAGGAACTTCCTCTGTACTGCTCAGGTGGCCTGAGGTTCTTCTGGGACAATAAATTCGACCATGCCATGGTGGCCTTTCTGGACTGTGTTCAGCAATTCAAAGAGGAGGTGGAGAAAGGAGACACTGGCTTCTGCCTTCCATACAGGTTAGATACCTGCAGACCAGCACAATGTGTGCTCATTAACTAGGGCATCATTGCAGCCATTTAAGATGAAGCTGTACAGTAAATATTCATGAAGTTTGAAAGCAAATTCTAAACCATTTCCTTGATTTATTCTAGAGAAGCTGGATAATTGTCTGCTTTGATTATGCCGTTCAGGCAAATAAGAGACATTTGGGAAAGCTTTGGCTTTATAACCCTTTGCATTATTAAAGCGTGGCCTTCAGTATAGCATTTACTAATGCACTTACTTATGTAACTAGGCTTATAAAGCTCACAGTCGCCTCTGACAGCCTAACCTCACTCTTTACTGAGTCCAATTAAGAAATCTACACCACACTTACGGTACTGGTGCTTTCCCCTTATACAGGCCTAAACCATTGTGAAATATCACACCATCAAATCCATTCTTTAAAAGGCTAACAGGCGGAACAACAGAGAGACTATACTGGTGATCATGGTGGCATGAAACCTTCAGAAACATCAAAAATCTGTAAAACTGAAAAAAACTTATATTTTTGCATGGCACAATTATATTATGTTAATTTAGCTATGCAGATACACTCTATGGCCTTTGGTTAAACCATGTAATACAGTAGTTATTATTCCTTGTCTTAGGATGGATGTGGAGAAGGGCAAGATCGAGGACACGGGTGGCAGCGGCGGCTCCTACTCCATCAAAACGCAATTCAACTCTGAGGAGCAGTGGACCAAGGCGCTCAAATTTATGCTCACCAACCTAAAGTGGGGACTTGCCTGGGTCACCTCACAGTTTTACAACAGATAAACTTGATGGACAATGCCTTGTGCTATTGCATATTCATTTTCCTCCGATTAATGGATTTTCTGTAAATCTTACTTGGCCAAAGTAAAAAAGAAAAAAGGTTTTCAGTGCAAAAGAAGCATGGATCAATGTTCTAGATCTTCAGCCCAGATTGTCTATGTTTTTACATGTTACACAAAGAGGGGATACTTTGTATCTATTTTGCTGGAAAGTAGAGTTTATAAATTGCAGGCCTACTGTGGAAGCAATAAAGACAGGCACAGGTTTTAGTCACGTCCCTCAAAGCAAGCAGGATAAGATTACATGTGCGTCTCTGTTTATTTTTATCATCTGCTTCACTAATTAACATCTGGCTTTTTTTGAGGAGCTGATGTTGCATTAAGACAATTTCCCGCTTTCTCAGACTAGAATGTAATTTAAAAGATATCTTTACCAAATTCACTTCACACCTTTGAAAATCACTGTGTAACTTTCTCCACAGTAAGAAAAAAAGATTGTAAATGTCCCAATTAGATAAGCTGTAAGAGTATGATGTGATAATTGTGGTTCACGTCGGATTTTTAATAGATTAACACTGTTTGGTATTCAACAAGAGTGTCAGTATTTCATAACCTCAAATGCAGTTATCACGTTTGCTAGTTTCATACATACGTTGCATGCAAACTGTTATTTAGAGGCACACTGATGCACCTTCTTTGTTTATACTCCATACACCATCAGATGGATTTGTCTGTTTTAGGTATGATGGATACTTCTAATGGTGGTATTTGAGTTAATAAAACATTTCATGCTGTGAAAAAAATGTACGGTGTGGAGTTACTTAAAAATTAAATGTATTTGGTACTTCATTAATGTAATCGCAAACATTTAAACACATTCTTGTGACTACATCATGGGATACTAATGCAAACGGCATGAATGATTAAATGAATAAATACTGGAATGGAACTCTGTAAAAAAAAAAAAAAAAAAACTTCAGTGCACCTTTAAAGTATTTTTGTGGGATTTACAATAAATGTGTAATTTCTGCACATTGATTTTCTAAAATCAAGTTAAGACACCACAGTGTTAACCAAATGTTTTTTTTAATGGTTTCATAATTATTTCTGAATCTTAACTCTCATCACAACACTCACTCATAGTCAGCCTGCCTATAAGGTTAACAAAACCATTACAGGGGGAAGATTTCATTGAAAAATATGGACTTAACTATTAAAATAATAAGCCGACTTCCAGTTATCCAGTAAAATATTTAAAATGGGTCAAAACCAGTTAATCTTTCCAGAATCATCCCTTTTCTGTGTCAAGTCATTTATGACCCTCTAATGGTGTCAACAAGGCAGACCTTAAACTTTGGTCATCAGTCATTCCTTATTACTTTTAGGAGCCCTTCCTGAAAGACTCAGGTTCAAACCTACAGGGATACAGATTTGAAACTGACCACTCTACTTCTGAAAAATATTTTGACAGATGATAGATTTCAAGCAGAATGGGATGACATTTCATTAATGCTTCTTCTAAACCTTTCAAAGTGAACAGGCAGATGATCTTTCACACATAGCGTACTTCTCAAGCCTGTCAGTTGTGCAATCTTTCGGGTGCTTTTACTATTTATCGTGTAAAAAAGCCCCTTGAAATGAGCAAACGTTTTTGTGTTAGTGCATGCATTTGAGCAAATCTTTGGACACGCACAGACTGGCCCTTCACTTTTAGCACTTGGATGATGGTGGTGGGCACACTTACTACTATATCACCACATCATCCATACTTTTGGTTCCATTCACGCTTTCAGGATCCCTACATTCCATCATGCTCTCTGCTCTTTCCCAATCAAGCGTGCAAAGGAGAAGGTTCATCAAGTGTGTAATATCTCCGCGTGGCTTTGTCCTCGCAAGGGATTTATTCCAAGTTTCTTTCAGCTTGCTTCAGTTGGAGGCACTGCTGCCGTAGCAGCTGGAGGTGGAGGGAAGAGGAGGTGCCTGAGGTGTGCTGCTGGCCAGAGCCTTTCGATTATGGGGCATTAGGAAGGGGTCGCTGGCCAACTGCAGCACATCCACACGGTCCTCCTTGTGATAAGCCAGGCAACGTCGAATAAAGGACTATGAATGGAAAGGGGGGGAAAAACGACTTATTTCTGGACCAACTTCCACTTTTTCCTTCTTGGGCTACTTTCAGTTTGAGAAGGAATTATATCACATTTAGGAGTAGAGTAGTAGAGTAAAAATGTAATTTCATGGGGCATTTAAAACTTAGTAAGAAACATAAGTGTTACTGTATACATGTGCAGTGAGTGTTTAGCTGTTTAAGATAAATTAGTACCACACCTTTGCTTCTGCAGTAACCACAGGTTTTGGGGGAAACTGCACCTCAGTGGCTTTTAATATGGTGTTTTCTTGAAGGATATCCTGCTGCGACTGGTTGTGACCAAACGGCTGAAAAAGACAAAATGGTGGCTTACTTTCATTTTTCATACTGATATTTAAAAATCTGACAACAAAACCCCTGTTAAAGAATGCAGGTTAGTGGTTACCTTGCGTCCATATAAGCTCTGGTAGAAGATGACCCCTACTGACCAAACATCTACCTTGTTGGATATTTTGGGGGGCTCCTTGCCCACCACAAAGCACTCAGGAGGCAGGTACCTGTGAGTCAAAGGATTACAACATGATATTGAAAAGGGTTTTTCTCTATATGTTATCTCTGCACAATTTTCTGAACAAAAAGGGGATGTGAATTCAATTAGCAACATTTCACTCAAAAGACTACGCCTCTGCTACAAACTCTCGAAGCCATATTTGTTGCTTGGTTACTAAATGCAGTGAAGTGTGTCTCTGTCTACCAGTAGGTCCCTGCTCCTTGTGAGGTCAGCTCCATGCCATCTGCAGAGTTGAAGCTGTCATCATCCATGATCTTAGACAGGCCAAAGTCAGTGATCTTAATCTCTCCACAAGCTGTGCCATTAACCAACAGGATGTTTCCTAAGACCAGAACAGTCAAAATAAAATTACAAACATAGGACTGTGAACAGCTACAGGAGGTTACCTCTCCTTAAAGATAACATGAAGAACTGTTCAGACAAATTCAGTTTTGATTGTAATATGGAGAGTAGTGCTGTTTTTCACTATTCTGTAACTGAAGGGATAACAAAATGGCAATTTTAAATTGTGAGAATACCGGGCTTGAGGTCGTAGTGGATGATGGGTGGGCGAATCTGGTTGAGGTACTTGAGGGCGTTGACGATCTGCATGACGATAGAGCGGCCCTCCTTCTCGGTCATCAGCTTATTCTGCTTCAAGTAGAAGTCCAGATCGTTGCCTTCACAGTACTCCAGCACTGTGCAGAATCTGCCAGAGGCAATCCAACAGATTATTTGGGAAGTTTTCATCACCTATTAAAGGTGCTGTAGGTAGGATTGCGAAGATTCAGGACTTAGCCAAAAAATTTGAACATCAACAACTTCTCAGTCCCTCCCCCCTTTCTGCTAAGGCCCAAAACGGTCTCCTAAGCCCCTCCCCCCACAAGGGAGAATGAATGTGTGTGCATGAGCAGTGATTGACACCCAGTTAGACACCCTCCCCGGCCCTAACATTATCATTTAGTTGGAGTCATGTTTCAGGCCACCTGGTAAAAGTAAGACCTATATTCACTCTCTTTTAACACCGCTTTTGGTCTCAACTCCTGAAGTAGATATTATACTCTTTAGCTGCTAAATGCTCCACTATGTTCATCAGCTAGTCACTAACCTTTTCTGTCTGGCATTTGGTGCTGAGCAGCAGGAAGTGTACAGCGGGTTGTTAGAGCTATGAGAGCGGTGAGAGTGAACCAAAACGCTAAGATTGTGGGCAGGAAATCCAAACAATGAGCTGAAACTTGCTATGAATCTCTGTAAAGCCAAGGGGAGCTGCAGATTCGGGTGATAATTCTCTGTAGGTTCATCACTACGGACAAACCCTTTCACATTGTCTTCACATTTATCATTTGACACATTGTTATTCTAAAAATATAGATTATAACTGCTTAAAAGAGTTATCCAGCTTTTTAGCACTATATGATGTTTAGCACTTAAATGTGGCACATACACATATTAGATTTACTGTATTTAGAATTCCACTTACGAGTCTGTGTCGAGTGAGAAATAGTCGTAGAGTTTGACTATTCTAGGGTGGTCAAGTTCTTTGTGGATTCTGTACTCTCTACAGGAGTGTCTGGAAAGACATTAACCATTTAGTAACGTTGTAAAAACATCACAAATAACATTCAAAGAGTTTTAAGCTAGAAGGTCACCATGTCAAATTTTATTAAAGATCAAAATGTTTCCAAGGATGCAAAGAAAGAAGAGCAGGCACCGTGAACAGAGGTTCCGACTTACTTGTGGTAGTTTTGCTTTTTCTCCTCCCTCCAGTTCTTGTTGAGTTGATGGATTTTAATGGCCACATACCTTTGCTCTGTCAAATCAAAAGCCTGCAGTGTAGAAAAAGCCATTACATATCAACGCACACAAAGTCAGAGTAGCCTACTTAAACCAGAAAGTTACACTTAATGGTGTATAATAGAACAGAAGTATTGCCAAGTCTCACTACCATACCACCCTGACCATATGTTATTCAAAAAGACCCAGCATAAAAAATAATTATAAACTGGTACTAATAAAGAATGGAAGTCAACTAAATGGCACATGCTTACCTTGAAAACTTCACTAAAGCCACCTCTTCCAAGTAAATGTAATAGCAGATATCGGTCGTTCAGCGTGGGGTGGTCTTTAAATCTACAGAAGAAGACTTTCTTAAAACTTTTGGCTTTTTCAAAATACATTTTTAGTTAAGATCACACTACAGAACTTGTGTAAGGTACTATAAACTGAGATAATACGCACTGAGAGTTGTCCTCGTTATGGATTCTCTTCAGCTCCCGAATGTGCAGGTTTCTTACTCGCTCCAAAAGCTCCAGCTCAGCCTGGATCTCTGCTTCTTCCTGCATACAACCACACAACATCTAGTATCTTCCTCAAGCCTTCATGAACAGGAACAGGTAAGAGTAGTAATACGTCTCTAGGTTACACTGTAGTAACAGGCCCAGGAAACAAATCCCAAAACAAAAACAAAGAAAAAGCTGCTTTAAGTGGTGAACTGGTACCTTTTTTAGATGACCAATTCGAAGTTTAAAAATCTCCTCTTGCTCATGATATTCTGCCATTGACAAACTGTGTGGGATAAAGAGGCAACAGTTTGAAATTTATTACATTATAACCAGGTCAAGCTTGTGAGGGAAACAAACTTAATAAGCTACACACTTTTCTTCAGGTATAATGAAAAAGTAAAAAACAAAGACACAAAGCCTCCTTATTAAGGGTTATAACAGATCGGTTCAAGTCTGACTCAATGTTCTTATAAGTTGTCCTAACAAAAAGAAAAAAAGGTTTTAGATTTTGTGTCAGTTTCTAAAGTTAGGATAAAGCTCCAAGTTTCACTATGTAAATACTACTGCCTTATTGTGTACTCTGGGCTGGTCCATGTAAAACATCTACTGTGTAAGTAATTTAGCTATTGTTCATAATCTTACGCTTCACTCTCCTGGCCGTTGCTCCTGCTCTTTCGTTTGTTCTGTTCGAGGCTGGGTGGAGGTGTCTGGGCCATGGAGGGAGGCTTCCTCTTTCCCAGCAGCTTCCTCTGCCTCTCAATGTCCTCCCGCTGTGAGTTGACTCGCTCTTGCTGCCTAGAACATGTAAGAACAATCTAGTGTGAACATAACCTGTAAGCAGATTGGACAAAATGCAAATGTATGTTTGTGCCTATCTGCATGCTGACTTGATGAGGTTCTGGAAGGCATATCCATCGGTCCACTGCTCGGTGAAGGAGGCCCCATGCCGTACGGTGGTGAAATGGCCCAGACGCAGACGGTCCTGCATGCTCTTGTCTCTGCAAGCCATCTTCTCTTGCTTTGACTACAAAAAATGATGAATCAAAAATTGTACATGCACACTCAAAAAAACAGCTTAGCTTAGAGAATGTTAAGAACTGAATATTGCTGTTGAGTACCAACATAACCACGATGAAACACTTAACCAGTTAAAAATAAGGCTCAAGTCCTCAGATGTATAAATAATAGAAAGAAAACTATTGTTTCGGTTTTCACATTAGGCTTTACCAAGGTGACACAAGCTGTCTTTTTCAAGTAAACATATGTGTGCAAATGCACATGTAGACTCACCTTCTCTATTAGGAGCTTCTTGCTCATTGTCACGCACTTGTTAAGCCGTTCCTTGTAGCGCTCCAGCATCTTCTGCTGCTCATCCACCTGCCGCCTCAAGTCACAGTTAGCCTGCCAAAACACACATCATCACTCTGACATCTAATTCTTATTACAACAAGGATTCAAGGCTGTTTTATTCTTAAACAGACATGATGCAACAACTATCAGTGTGTCAGCTTGGTTAGCTGACATTTACACCAAATGTAATTTAAGCAACACTGGCATTTGAAAGTGAACGAGCACATCCTTTATGATGAGCTACAACCAGACTGGTGCAGGTTAATTACTGGAGTTGTTGTGACAAGTTGTAGCACATTTGTCTAGATTGTGAAGTGATTATTAAAGACTTTTTTGAATGGGCCAAATGTTTTAATTTATATCTAGACATATCCCTGACTGTGTGTGTGAAATGAATCATGGTAAGTCAACTCTATAATGTGGCTTACCCTCAGCAGGTCGTCTATCCTTCCCTCTTTTTTCTCCAGATCAGAGTTCTTGTCCTTCTCCAGTGCTGTCAGTTTCAGCAGTGTCAGTTGTGACTGAGGAAGGAGGGCAAAGACAACAACAAGCCAACAATTAACATCTCATCCCACTCAAATTAGGCAGACACCCCTTGGGCCAGTCCCTAACAAAACACACCATCACTTTAAATGTATCAAAATCAGATGTTGGTGTCTTGGATATTAGACATGAATTCAAAAATGTTGACCTTTAATTAGGCCAATGAGTGTAATTTGCAAGGATAGCTGGATGTGTGTTCCAGGTATTGTGAACTGCAGTGTGGGTGGCAGGGCCTTTCAAATTTTGACCTTTAATTCTTGCATACTCATCTTGGTCAACAAGTGTCATTTTTTTAAATGGCAAGTGTGAAGTTGTACAAGTTTAGTCAAACTTTGTGAAACAAAACCACTTCAAAAACATGGACAAAATCAGCGGTTCTTATAAGAACTAAATGTAAATGCTGAGCCAGATGTAAAGCGTGCTTTAATTCGAAACCATACCAAGGTGCTTCTACAATGTGACTGAGAATATAATGAAGAACAAGCAGAAAGGTTGGTGTTAAGTGGAGATCCAGGTCAGTTAGTCAGTTACCTGGATGGCTTTGTGTGAGCAGGAGTGTGTGGGGGCTGTCTTCACAGAGCTGCAAGATGAAGAGTCTGTGAGGGCTGAGCCTATGGACGAAGGACTGCCTTGCTGAAGCGAAATTATAGAGAGACATAATAAGAGAAAAGACATAGGGGTAAAATATAACAATTATGTAATAAAGACAGCATAGGGAGATTATCAAATAGCCGAAAAGAATAAAAAGAAAAGATGCAAATACTGTAGTTATGTAGTTATAAGGGGGAGAACAAAGACTAAGGTATTGATGCTAAATTGTCTATTCCAATACATTTGAAATAGATAGGAAAAAATACTGGTTCACTTCTATTATTCTTATTGTTCTATTCTCAAAATATACTTGGTATTTTTTAACGTCTATAAGTAATAAAAACTGCAAACAGTAGTTTATATTTCCAGTAAAATGGCAGGCAACAACAAAATGTCTTGACATTGTTTGAGACCTAAGTGATAAGGAAAGAGCAGGTAATTAGAGCGTAGAGCTGCAAAGATTAATCGATTAGTTGTCAACCAATAAATTAATTGTCAACTATTTTGTTAATCGATTAATTGGTTTGAGTAATTGTTTTTTAAATTCTCTGACTCCAGCTTTATAAATGTGAATGTGTTCTAGTTTCTTCACTCCTCTGTGGCAGTAAACTGAATATTTTGTAGGTGTGGACAAAACAAGACATTTAAGGACATCATCTTGGGCTTTGGAAAACACTAATCGACATTTTTCACCATTTCTGACATTTTATAGACCAAACAACTAATCGATTAATCGAGAAAATAAATCAACAGATTAATTGACAATGAAAATAATGGTTAGTTGAAGCCATAAGAGAGTGCTGAAAAATATTTTCAATTGATATACTACTGATAAACACCTTACTACTACATACTACATCTGCATACTGAAGTCAGCTTGCTTATAAATCCATCAGAAACAAAAACCCTCGACAACACCACCAATAACTCCTTTTCAGGAACTAAATGTGTTCTATTAACCATTGTAAGGCCCTGTTCAGACACACATTAGCAGTGAATGGAAAAATACAAGCCCTGTTGCTGTATGCCATTTAGTAGGTAGTGTAGTTGTGATGAGCAAAGATGTTATCTTTACATAAGATGAATGAAAGTGTAAGGTACATAGAAATTAATTAATGAAATAAATACATGACATAGTAACTACCACTACAAATTTTAAAGCGCCGGCACTTTTACATAATGCAACCATGGTCCTCCTGTACTGCTTTCTGCCTTACATGGCAGCTCATTGTGTTAAACCTACAACCATCTACAACAACATCTGAAACCATTAAGTCCAGCACTGAAAACCTAAACCTTAGCTACAGTTTATCTAGCCAATGCTCAAGAGTTTATCCTACATTTGATCCTTCCTGTTAATAAACACACACTCAGCTGAACTACACTGTCAGACTCACTCCATGTTGTGCTTGTTTTCAACCAAAGACTGCAATAATAATCGGATGGATTTGACACTGGCTAAAGATTGAACAGCTGGTAAACCAACAGTAAACCAACTGATGAAAGAGAGCCACAGCAGAAGAGGGCTATGGAGATGGATGCTGGTGCTCACCAGAGGATTAAACAGTGAGTGCTGTGGAGAGGAGCGCACCAGCATGGGGATGCCCCGGGCCGGACTTGTGCCAGAGCCACTGCTACCAGCAAACTGGCCACAGGGCAGTTGACAGAGTGTGAAAACAGGACAGAAAGAAAGAAGACAGAGTTGTTATTTTGTAAGAATGTGATGAAGGACCATACTGGCACAGTCAGAACGTGAGGGTGAAGACATCACACTAAAGTTTGAGAGTGATTTGAAACAATGCACAGTAAAGTGGCCAGAATGCAAAATTCATTCACCAGGACTCACCTCAAAATAATCACTTATTTTGTGCCCTCTTCCTTTTCCTACAAAACAAAAAAACAGGACAGGTTAAGAAGCAAGAAAATTTAATAATGTGGTACTATAGCATATATATACAAATTAAGGAAATCTGAACATATCAGAATTTAAGGAGCCGTTTCTGTTGGAAAGTGGAATTTTGGAGCTCTGTCAGTAAGTAGGGTGGACTTACCCTGGCTGTTGCTGTCATAGATGTCTCCTTTTCTCTTCCTGCTTCTCTGGTCATTGGACTTCTTCTCTGGTGTCTGACATGAGCAGAAAAGCAGCACAACTTAGATTCAAATTGTACTTTTTTATTAAGTTTATTTATTTATTAAAATGGCAAATAAATGTAATAGACAAAATGAAGCCATGCGACTTAAAGTTATATGGGTATGCTTGCTAAAAAGAAACTTTTGACCATAATGCAACAAGATTAATAGCAGCCTCTTTTCTGTGGTCAGTATTTAGTGTATTGCCTTCAGGTGTTTATGGGGTCACTGGCACTTTTCATACATGGAACCTTTGAGTTATGTGTTAAAAGCCTGTTAACATATTCAAGATGTTTCACAGCTTTTTTCCAAATGTATGCCTCACCCTCCTCCTGTGTCCACAGGTAAGTAGGAACAGAAAATGCATGAACAGATGAATCACACACACTCACTGTACCCAAATGTTAGAATCCAAAACTGTATACAAAATACTTGACCACTTGTCCAAATCACAAACAACACTTACAACAACTACAGGTACCACTGGAAGTCAGGAAGTGCATGCAACGTCAAATGGCCTGCAGATGAAGGCACAGCCACTTGTCATTTTGATTAATTCTTTCCCCAACCAACCTCCAGTTCCTTGTCACTGAGTGATCCCGCACTGCACAGAGACTGGTTGGATGATTCACTGTTGCCTGAACTCTGGAAAACAGAACACACACACATTAGACCTGATTGATTAGTCACGTGCTAATCTGTCAAGTGGATCCTTGTGAGCAGGACTGGAAATTAGACAGATAAGATATTCTCATGATATATTCTAGTACAAATGCCATATTCTGTTCAATACTAAAATGTGGACAGTGTAGTCATATACACCATACACCAAACATTCATGTAAGTTAAGTAACAAATCAGTGCAGGTTTCCACACATCTTGCCTATCTGACAAATTATACAAACTGGCATTCAACTTTAATATAATCATCTTTATGGCAGTGTTTACAATTGTGATACTTCAGATTTAAGCCCCTGATGTGTGTACATTTTTCCCACTTCTTGTATCTTATTTTTGTAAGAATTTTAGCACATGTATCTAATTGTTATAGCTCCAAAATGACTGTCACTAAGCTAATGTGCTAAGCTAGGACACTAAAATGGGCATATAATATACATCCCCATTAATCTGCAAATCACACTTGGTAGAATCAGTTGGCGTCATGCATACCATTGATGGCCAGCTTCACAGCCTGAAGAGACTAAGATGAAACAGCAGGCTAATTGGTGCAGGAGGCTAATGCTTTTAAGGCCAGCTGTCATTCTGCTGCTCAAGGTAATTTTTTTTCTCTTAACATGTACACAACACATGTTCATTGTAATGTCGTAAACATTTACTGTAGTCAGCATACTCACACCCTTATATCATTCACAGTCTAATACCGCAGTGAGCAGGCCTAACATTTTATTTCTGAGCACACTATAGGCCGGAGCAGGAATGATCGCGATTGCTTTCTCAGGGGTTGCCATTTTGTCAAATGCACACCCACACACAGTAATACACAGTTCCACAGCAGGGTTGCAGCATAGCGCGCGGCCTATGCTGTGAACTTCAGGCTCCACCGAAACAAAGAGCTGCTGGCCAGCTCCCATGTCAGCCAAGACAGAGCTTGTCTTGTTTTAGCTTTCGCTCAGGGAGACAGGATCATTCCACTGAGGGAAACTCCTGAACACAGAGCATCAGTCAATGCTGGAAATAGAGAACACTTCCAAGCTTTCCTAAACTGAAGGACTAACGCAAGAGAGCTGACTGCTCATGTTTGCATTCACACACAAACGAAAAATTAAATTAAAATTTTCAACAAAAAAATACATTCAAGTCAACTCTTAAAATAATATCTGCACAAACAATCCGTACTTACAACAGCTGATCATTTTGAGCATCAAAACAACTATATGCTATTAAGAGATGCCAACCTTGGCCACACCAACTCCAGTGAAGCGAGCCTCAAGCAGTTCCTGCCTGCGTGGGTCCAGGCTTATAGCCTGGCTGTGAAGTCCTTCCATCATGCCTAGGAAGATAGACACAAATGGTGAATTAAATTGTAACTTATGTGGAAAAGCCCTGTGGGGTTATTGTCACACAAGAAAAGACCGGCGCACATGAGCAGACAGAGAGCAGCTCATTTGCTACCAATATACCATTCATATCAATTGTCTTTCTGATTGGGGCAGGTGACCTAAGAATCCTGTGGTCTGACCAGCAAAATGTAACACCTTTCAACCTGGCTGCCTGGGAGTCTGGGCATATGTTGGATCAGTATTTTCAACAGCCCACTGTCCAAAGTGTACCAGTGCTAAAAAAAACTGATACAAAGCAAACAGTTTGCTCTCTCACTGCCCTTTACTAAGAAATCAAAATCGCAACTTCATTGTGTGGAGGAAAACTAATGAAAAAGTTTTTTTTAATCTTTCATTGAAGAATTCCTATGCACTGCCTCTTGAAATAACAACAGTTGACAGGCAACCCAGCTAAATTTCGAAACTTTATTTGCTTATATATATATATATATATATATATATATATATATATATATATATATATATATATATATGCTTATCCAATTGGACCAGCAGTACACAATTACAAAAAGATAGTGACTGATTTAGATGAAGTTATTTATCTTCAACACCTTACGTTTTATTTATTTGCAATACTATCTACGCAAATTATATTTTATATATTACTTCATTTAAATGTATATGTTTATATTTTAGCCCTATATCTTAACTTTTGTCTCAGATTTAGCTTTTATTTGTGCAAAAATTATAAACAAAATTATAAAACACATACAAACAGAACAGCATTACATAACATTCATACACTAAATACACAGATACAGACAGCTTGCTCACCCTCTCTAACCCACACCCCCAATGATGTTAGAGGTGTCTGAGGCCTAAGACTTTCATTGCCACTTTCATTCTTCTACTTCTGTTATTGATTTGCACATGACTAATAAAGTACCTTGAACCTTTAACCACCTTATGCCTTCATCTTCAACCTCATTTACAACCGGACTATCGGTCAATATCCCTAATTATACATTCAATAGTCTTTCTGCTTATTTATGCTTATTTATTTAGTGTTATAATCCTATTGTCATTGTATTATAATGTATCTGGCTGCTATGGCTAAAGTAATCTATATGTCTATATCTATTTATCTAGGAACCCTGACAGTAACACTTTATAATAACCATCGTTATATTTAATGAAACCTAAGTTAATAGTTATTTTACTGTTAACAAACAATGTTTACTAATTTTAAGTAATGCTATAACTTATGTTTTAAACAGTTTATTGTTGCACACATCATAACTTTTTATATATTATATCTAGTATTTTAATGATTACTAAATGATTTGTAAACCTTTAAATAATCGTTTGCAAACCATCATTAACTATTATTCAGATGGCTATTTTAAAGTTGTAACTGATGATTGTACCTTGTAATGGATAATACATACTTTGTAAAGCATCTATAAACATTGTTAGATAGATATCAGTGCACAAATAATCAAATAATCATCTCTTTTATAGATCACCAAAAAAATGTATTGGGCCAAATTAATGTCAGTAAATGCTTTATAAACCACTTATTAGTTATTAATTAAGTATTAGTTGCAACTTTATAATAGCCATCCAAATAATGTTTATTATGCTTACAAAAGACTAACTATTAACTATATATCTAAATTTATAAACTAATTATTTTATATTGCACTACACTAATGATAAAATAACATTATAACATTACTAATAATTAGTAACCATTATACATCATCATTTCATTGTTTTTTAACAGTAATATAACTATTAACTCAAGTTTAATTAACTATCAATTTACCATTTATTAATGATAGGTATTATAAAGTGTTAGCACTTTTGAACTCCTTCCTGACAGGGTATCGATCAACTAGCTATGGATTCATCTGAGGGCACATGAGCGACGTTAAATTCATGGTGATGACAGTGACTCCAAAACAAAAACAACAACCAAATAAAAATAGACATTACAGTTTTGCCCAGGCAGCCAACGTTAGCTAGTAAATTTTGCCCACAATGCTGCAGCGAACATTAGAGACAATATGTAGCTTCATATCAACTTCCATGACAAAGCCTTAACTTAATTTTAGTTTACCGATGTTTCATCTAAAATGACGTCATGACAGGTGATGAAAAAATCCGTTAATGATACTGTTACTGACTAGCTAGCTAACTAACCTAGCTTGTTAACATTGGCAAATGCTATTATGCTTATCAAAATCTTGCGATTTTTTAAGAAAGAAAAGCAATACGCCGCCATGCACTGTCAATGTATTATGAACCAATTAACAGTAAAAGTTTGATTAATATTAATAGCAGCTGTTACGGCTTAATTTACTAAATGACAGCTAGCTAGCTAAGGCTACGTGGTAGGTTACCTAAACTAGCAAGCTAGCATTAGCTGCAATAGAAGTCTCACCTGGAGAACCTCTCGCAGTCACTCAGTCCTAGAGAGGATGTTGTCCGTCCATCCGGTGACAGCAGACTCCTTAACAACTCCCACACACCTAAGTTGTCTGAATTAAGTTATCCATTTAGTCCAAGTTATTTCCAATTCAGGGAAGACATTTGTTAGCTTAGCTAATGCTAGCTAAGGAGAGCAGTGTTGCTGGATCCTGCCGGTGTCATCCGGACAGGAGGCCCTGATCCTCGGGGTTTCCTCGTCAGTCTTGGTGCCCTTGCACGGGCAAACCTGGAGCTGTCAACGCTCTGAAGCCTCTTTGCAAGTTTTTCACATTTCTGCTTCACTCGGTCCTTCTATTGTCATTATCGAGCTATGTAACGTTTACACCGGAAAAAGTTCCGCCACCTTGTTAGAGTCCATTCTTTAACTGTTAACGTTAATTAAAGATCATTTCATTGCCCCCTGTAGCAACACCGCACAGGGCTCCAGGGAGAGCTTTTGGTGATGCTTCCCATGCGCTTGTTTAATAGATAATGAAGCTGCTGGTCAGAACCACCCGAAAACATACATGCTAGGCAAGGCTGGTACTCCAACGGGCAACTGTCCGGGGCCTCAGATCTCCAGGGCCCCCCAAAAGTCCCTGTTTCATTGTGTGGTAGTTTGACCAATTTCAAGTTTGTTCGGAAACTTTCACAACTAATAGGGTACAACTAATCAATAGGTCCTGCATTATTAATTATTAGTAATTCTGTTGCCCTGTCTTGCAGCCTAGAAGAAGATTGCTTTATTATTGTAGTTTTAGTTTTGCAATTTCCCATTTGGATGAATAAAGTACTTCATCTATCTTATATTGTGATGTACCTAAATGGTGCATATTCTTAAATAAAGTTGTATGTTTTATCCAGGTAGCTGAATATTGTCTGTTCTCTGGGTCTTTGAGCAATATTTTAAGGAGCTGTTTAAGTGTGCTGTGTGCCCTGTTAACTTGGTGGCAATGTGTGTACAGCTACAAGAGTTTTGTTTGTCAATTAAGTCAGGCCATACAGTTTAGCGCTAACACTTTATAATAACAAACAATACAAACACAAATCATGATTTCTGTATCAATGCATTAAGCATCACTAATGCAGAATTTGTGATTAAATGCATGAATGAATGCAGTATTAATTCAAGCATTAAACCGTCATTAATCATTAGTTCTGAATTACTTATTATACTTATTACTTGCAACTTGCAAGTAATAAGTATAATAAGTAATTCAGGGCTTTTTGTTTGCTTGGACCCAATGGACCTAATCTGTACACAGCTCCGTGTATGAGGTATGATTCATCATTCTGAGGTAGTTCATCTTGTATATTGGATTGGACCAGAGAGCTATACTTACAGTTTAAATCCAGGAGATGGAAGCAGAACATTGCAGACAAAAAGCCTTGCAAACTCAGTTGAGAGTCTTGGGGAAGCAGCACAATAATATCAGTCAGATCTAACTATAATCATTTAAACTATGTTCATAATCTGTCTGTCTTTTGTAAATTCTTGTAATGTAATTTCTTGTTGCCATTAAACCCCAAAAGAATTCTGCTCATGCATCAATTCTTTTGGCCCTTAATCTTAAAATAAATGTACATAACATTTTGACAGGGCTTGATAAAGGCAACACTACAGACTGTGAACACAATGCACACTGCAGGAAATGACAACTCTGGTTGTCTGTCTTGGTGTATTTTCAGCCTGTCTTGGTATATTCTCAGCCTAAAATGATCAGGCAAGTTGTCAACATTAAAAACAAAAGCACAGCATAAAAATTAGTCCCTCTTCAAAAACATTAATTTAAAAGTGTGATTTGCTTATTTTATAAAAAAGAAGAAAAAAAAGAAATATATATATATATATATATATATATATATATATATATATATATACATACATATGATTAGGAAGAATTATATAAAATATGACATATTTGTATTTTACATAATAATAAAAACTATACACATGGGAGAAAAGACTTATCTCTCAGAGTCCACACAAGAAACTGCACCAGTTTTCAGTAAATTAACAGTTTACTCCAAACCACATCATATCTCCAGCATGGCACTTGACTGAGTTAAAGTTTATCTTGCCATAGTTCCACTGAGTACCACAAACAGGAAATCCCAACATTGTGATCAGGAAATTACGTTTGTTTTGCATAACATTATCTGCTCTTTTGTTCTTCCACTGACTTCAAGGATTAGTTCACCCACATCACTTTTTATATATTTTCCCACTTCAGTGGTATCCAGTCATGTGGATAATTTTGTTTTTATTGCTCTCTGGACCAGATATTCAGAATGATCTACTTGTTGCCAATAGTTTTCTTCTGATACAATTTTCCACCTGACTTAAACATAATAATGAAAACCCTCCACAGCAATGTCTGTGGGTTATCGACCAGAATATTGGCAACTGAAAAGAGATAAAAAAAAAAATCTTTCCAGACGTTGGGGGCTCTTAGTATATTGGCAAATAAAATAAAAAGTATATCCTGTACATGGATACTATGGGTAGGGGTAGGTACCTAAATATGTTTTTTTGTGATTTGGGTAAATATGCACAATATGAGTTATTTGTCAACCACACAAAATCAAAGCAATATCTAATGTATTAGTGTAGTATAGGTGTTTATGACAAATCCCTGATAAAAATGTGTCCTCAGAATCATTTCTACATATTTACAAACACAAATAATTATTATTTATTGTCTTGTGACAGTAGAGGCCTGCACATGATTCGGTGCCTTCCCAAAAAGGACAGTAAACGTCCATTTTTCTTCATGCTTGTTCAGTTCAGTAGCATCAGTCTTTTCCTCTGTATGTGATGTTTGTGAAGGTAGATGTGGCTCCTTTGTAGAGAGGATTGTGTCCCTGTTACAATACACATAAAGAGACATATGTTAAGGCGAGTTTCACAGACACAAAATAAATTAGAGATGCTTTTCTTCTTGTGGTTCAAGATTTTAGAAAATCCTAAAAAGGCACTGGTAAATACTAGTTAAAATAGCAACTCCATTTCATTATCTAACATCCATCCTTGACACACACACATACACATATATATATATATATATGTGTGTGTGTGTGTGTTTCTTTCCCCCACATATATTAGACACATAAATTAACTTAAATGTGTGAATAATGTTTTCACTTCACTCAGTGAGCATCTTAAAACAACCGTGATTCTTTGCGGTTTCAGGCCTACAGCATGGGATTTGGGTTTGTTTTTGAGGCCACAAAGAGGCCTATTACCAGTAAAGGCTAATTAGTGTTAGATCATTTAAACCCAGCCCTTCCGTCGACTACCTTTTGTTCAGCTGGGAGTAACAGCACGCCACAAAAATAATAAAAAACATCTTCAGAAAACGAGTGCGAGAGACAGCGTGTGTGGCCTTCAGTGTGTGTGTGTGTGTGTGTGAAGGTGCAGGCATGATCGTGTATGTGTGCCATGCTGTGTTTTAAAAAACGAGTCCAAAAAAAGGGGGATCAGTGGCATTTAAATCTGAATGAACATAGACTGTACCTTGATTTCTATCTTAGTGTTGAGCAAACAGCTCAACAGAGCATTTACACACACATCCTGCTTGGCTAAATTTACTGACCGTGTCCCACTTGGCATGAGCGCGTTCTTCCTCAAATTTGGCGAACTCCCGTCTGTCGTGAATAGTGACCAGAAGTTTCCAGATAAGCAGAGCCGCCAAGCCGAGGAACAAGATGGCTCCTGCCACTGACAGAAGCACCACCAAAATGTCTGGACCCTTGGGACAGTCTGGATGGAAGGAGGAAGAGATAAAGGTATGATCAAAGTGGACACAGAAGACGATAAGCCAGGCCAGAAGAAGTCTGATTTCATAATGTTGTTTCCTCTCTGTCTCCACATGGATTTGATCTAACTGCAACTCACTCTTCTGCTAAATGCTACAACTTTTCAGATTCCAAAGTGTGCTTATGAATTCCTGAGAATCATAAGTCATATTGACACCTGTCATGCCGGTAGGCATATAGAACAAACGCCATTGGTGTGTGTGTTCGTTCTAGCATGACTAAGAGGTGCTTTCTTAAGGTTATTAGATCTGTGAAACGATGCAAGAGAACAGGGGCAGCATAGCAGTAGCGAGCAAAAGGCAATGGGACTTTTAAATACCAAAGAGCAGAGAGGAGGATGGGCTGAAGTGGAAAATAGTAACCTCGCACAGCCAGCCCACAAATCTCCATCCCCTCATTGTGGTCTGGCAAAACTAAATAGAGAGTTTCAAGAAGGCTGTACAATAGATGACTGACAGTACTCACTTTAACATGAAGCCTTCCTACACCAGACTGGAATAAGACATGACTTGAATCATTCTTCATTTTATCTCTACAACATCTAGTTTAAATAGTTGTTTGTAATCTCAACACTCTCATTAGTTCACTGATTGGTATAGATCCTAGTTTCCAGGCTTAATTGATTCTCAGCAGATGTTTTCTGAACTGAAATCTTGTCACAAAAATGTATACAGGGAAATTAAGCTGGCTTGTGAGGCTAGGAGAATAAAGGTCAAGGTTATAAACGGTCCTTTAAAGGCCCTGGAAATGTATTTTCTCATTCAGCATCTTACTATGAGCAATTTGGATAATTTCTTCTGGTTTGAAATGGGCGGGACTCAGTTGTCACACAGAATTTAGCAATACTTGAATCAAAATGTGATGACATGATGTTTGCTAATGTTGCTAGACTACTGTCAATCAGATCTGATCCACACAGTCCTAAAGAAGCAGATTAACAGATTATTAGGCTCTTTATAAATAAAACCTTCTGAATAACAAGCTGTAAACAGAAGACTCACATATAAGTTGATATTGCAAACTTGTTAGCAAACAAGTTCCCATTTGGAGTCATATTTCTGGCCACCTGATGAATGTGAGTCCAATATTTACTCTCCCTTTAGCTCTGTTTCTGGAACCCAATAACTCTTTAGGGAAAAATCGGGTGCCTGCTGCCTGTTGTGGCAGAAAAAGACACTAGAGCGAGACTGAGCCAAAACACTTAAGTTGTGGGCTGGAAAACCAAAACAATTAGCTGACAGTTGCTATTAAGCTCTATAGAGCTGAGATAATGCTGGGTGATAATTCTCTGTGGCTTCTTCACTACAAGTGACCTCTTTCACATACAAAGTAGTCTTCTGATCCGTTGTTAATATTGAAAATATTCATCATAGCATCATTTTGATTGTTAAATATTTAGTAATGAATATTCATCTTAGAGTTATTTCTATGTGTGTTAAAGGTCACAAGAATCATGAACTGAAGTCTGGCAACAATTCAGTTTCCTCATTATTGGCAAAAATGTCTTACCTTTACACTTGTGTAAACCAGTGATAAGAGCCATCTGGTCCATATGTGAGTGTACTTGTTTTTTTTGCCAGGCTGTATGTCTGTATATCTAAACATTAGTCTGTGTGTGTGAACCCTATAGCACATACGTATGTACATAGTAGTGTTGGGTAACGCTGTGGGGCAACCAGGGTGAACTTTTACAGCGGACATCAAAGCTTCACTCCTCTTCCTCTCTCCTCATTCTTAGTTTCCTCTATTTCCTGTTCTTCAACTGGCCCTTTTGATCCCTATAGCCACCTCCATTAGGGCTTGTATACAAATCACGTCAGGATGGTGCTACAAGATTATATCTGTAACATTATTAACTTCTTCTAAATTATAAAACTGCTTCGTCAACTTTTGAAGGGTGTCTGTTTCCCATCATCCCCTTCTCTCTCCTCCTTCTCCTGTGTAACACAGCTTTATGTTTCCTTTAAAAAAAGTTTTCTATCCCTTTCTTTTGCTTACTTAGTCTCCTCTCTCTCTCCCTCTCCTGCTTTCCTCTGAAGGATATGTAGAGTCAGCGGGTTCCAAGAGGAGCTAGGCGGCTGTTTACGACCCTCTTTGACACAGCGGGGTGCACTGTGTTCAAGGCACATTTTGGTGTACTTCTCTGCTACCCAGTTGTGCCTAAATTAAACACACACATTCATTAAAGGCAGACCCAGGGGCAGACTTTCTCTGCGGGCACTGGTGGTCATTAAAGGCTGTTTTACCACCCTACACTCTTTCTATTTGGCCACTTAACAAGCAGATGAAGGGCATGCAGCAGGAAAGTGACAACTTGTACTTGGGTGAAGAAAAAACCCACTGATTTCCCAAGGCAAAGAAGTTTTGCTTGTTTGGCTGAATGATGATGCATTTGTGGTTGTAAATGTCATCCTTGTTTTCTGTTCAGTACTTTAATTCACTGTTCATCTGTCATTGTGGCTTCCCTCATCTCTTTCCACGTAAAATCTTTATCATATTTATACTTTTACTGTCCTTAAAGCAGTATTATTTGTTGGCCATTTGGGGGGCAGCGAACAACCTGCCACATTATATTTGTATAAAATTGTTCCAGCTAACGTGTTAGAAAACAATTGCCTGATTACACATCCAGCGGACACGGAGCCGCATTAGCATTTATTTGGAGTTTTGTTTCTAGCTACCAAACAAATGGTCCAATATATATTTATAAAATATAATATTTTCTCATTTTAGCGCTTGGTTTGGTGTTGAGGGCAAATACTATATGACTCTTTGTCTGCTGAATGCTCCACTGTGTTCATCAGCTATTGCTATCTTTGTCTGTTTGTCATTTGGTGTTGTTCAGATAGTGTACAGTGGGTTTATCAGAGCTTTTTTGGTGCTTATTTTCGGTGGGTTAATCACGAAGAATGATTACTCTGACATTACACTTACTTATTTGATCCATTATTTTTTTTTAAATATATTGATTAGCGCAGCTTTAAACATGTGTGTTAGGTCAGGCATGCATGTAGGATGTTTCTCTCTTACCTGGCTCTTTGACAACAAACAAGATGGACTTTCCACTGGCGTCCTCATAGTACTGGAAACGCTCCACACAATCATCTTCATCTTTGTAAGTGCAGTTCACAGCATTTGTATCATGGAGCACTGCATGAAACATTAAGACAAAATGGTTAATCTGGTTAGTCAAGACAAAAAAGAGTTTTGTAATTCTATAAAAGACTGTCTTGAATTCCAGGGGGAAATAAACTTTGTAAACACACTTTGGAATTCACACATTTTTTCACATATTTTATTATCATTTCAGAGGC
This sequence comes from Sander lucioperca, assembly GCF_008315115.2. Classification (NCBI taxonomy): domain Eukaryota; kingdom Metazoa; phylum Chordata; class Actinopteri; order Perciformes; family Percidae; genus Sander; species Sander lucioperca. The sequence continues at coordinate 15,858,086 of NC_050194.1, read as the reverse complement.
AGTTCTAGGTGATGACCATTCACTTTCGAATAAAGCGTCCTATAAAGGGTTTAGAAGTTGTAACAAATAGGTTTATCAATGGTTAATAAATAATTCACTTCATAGATTAGTTATAAAACCTCTCTGACTGGTGTTCATCCTCCTCCAGCATGATGATGTTTATTTTGACTTTTTCACGACCTTTAAACCAAGAGACGTCTGTGAAATAATCACACATTCTTCCTCTTACAAATGAAAACTGTACTGAAAAAAATGCACCGTTGCTTAATTCTGTTCACTCAGGGGTTTTGCATCTAAAGTCTTACCTGGTCTGGTATGAACAGTAGCTAATGGTGACTAAAGTTAGCTAACATTAGCAAAGATTAGGTGGATATTGCTACGTAACTGACATTACTGAGTCAGTTCGTCCGACTTTTTGACTTCTCTTGTCATGTTTCTGTTAGGCTATGCATTAGCATTAAGCATTATCCCATAATTGCCACAGTTGCTGCTGTTCTGCAAAAGTGTATTTATTTTTTTATTTTTTTATTTATTTATTTAAATAAATAAATAAATAAAAGTTACACTGGATTTCTTTAAATTCATCAGGAAGGTCCCTTCGATAAATTATGACTTACTTCTCACCTTCTGGCAAAGGTTTGCAGAGCATCTGGACCTTAATCCATTTATTATCAACTTAATAACTTATGAAAAAAGTAAAACCGTTTGTAATGGCAGACATGATTGTTTATTGCAATGGTTTACCACATTTTACAACCACAATATTACCTTATTACCATTCAAGAAGAATCAAAGAGCCAAAAGTATTTTTGGCAACCTGGCAACCCAAAACTGGTTCTCATTAATGGCTTCTCATGGATCTATAAAGCATTAGTAAAACAATTTTATAAACCATTAATAATGCAATTAGTTTTGGTCAGTTGGGTGTCTCACCTATTTCATCCACAAGCATAATCTCATCCTTGCAGATTCGAGAGCAGGTGTTGTCCTCAAACAGCTTTCCCCTCTTGAAGTGCTTACACTCCACACACTCCCTTTTAAAAGAAAAACATACATAAGGCCATCAACTCATTTCCAATAGCTGTCTGGACACTGAATATGACAACTCAGTTTGCAGACTCACTTCTTCATAGTGCAGGCATCAGGGCAGGTGGGGCACTTGTCACATGTGGCTCCGTAGGCCCCAGGCTGGGTGCACTCACAGGCCCCACACACACATTGGCCCCTCCCGCTGCACAACAAGCCCAGGTTGGACATGCAGGTGTCAGTACGTCTGGAGCAGTTACAGTTCTCACCCTGCCAGTCTGGTGCGCACTGGCAGAAACCACAGTTACAGACGCCATGACCTGGAAGGGAAGAAAGGAAAAGACTATAACATTGTTTACTGGTATAACTTCCATTTCCACACACTGAAGGGTGATATAGTATATGGAGTAAAATAGTGAAAGAGGAAGCGAATGAACAATAAAGGAGAGGAGGACAATGTGACCAAGTAAAATTCTGTGAGAAAACGAGGGTATGTTTGGAGTTAGGAAAGAGGAAGGAAAAAGGAAGGAGTGCTCAGTGCTTGACATGATTGTAATTTCAGTTGTAGTGCATCATTTGTTTAAAACTATTTTGTCATTTGTTTGCCAGGCTAATATGAGCTCCATGTTTTTATGGCTTTGTAATCCCATAACATGGAAATATTATGCACCATTTATACACATTTCATCAAAATTCAGCCTTTGGAAATTGAAGACATTTCGTAGTAAAGACATTTCGTAGCTCTATAAGTCTGGAGCTGTTGAATTTTGATACCAAACACTGGAAGGCAGAAGTTGTAAGTCATATTGTTGCAACTGTCTAAGGCCAAAAACACATTTCATTGTGTGCCTGTGGTGTCTGGAAGGCTTTTATTTTTGGCTGCATGATTCAGTGTGTGTGTGTGTGTGTGTGTGTGTGTGTGTGTGTGTGTGTGTGTGTGTGTGTGTGTGTGTGTGTGTGAGAGAGAGTGTGTGAGAGAGTGACAATGCAGAAAACATTGTGGCCTATCATTGCAAAACAATCCTCAGATAAACAATGAGACAGGAAGCTGCTTGGAACCGTCTGACTCAATAAAGGATGATCCATAAGCAAACTGCCATTACCACTTGACCACACGACGGCTGGCTTTTAATTAGACCATTCTGTGTGGGGAAGAACAAAGACTATGGTGCTCATACTGAAAAAGGTATTTCAAGACAACAGCAGACCATGTTGTACACACACACACAGTTCTCTCCGACTTGGCCCTTTTCTGACCAAACATGGGTTTATT
>NC_050194.1:15845787-15850787 GCF_008315115.2 Sander lucioperca | reverse complement strand
GTCTCCACAGGTCTACATTTGATATCTTGTTGGGCCACCAAATCCTCAGTATGTATCTGAGACAGTTGTTAATGAACACTTGTAGTTTATCGATGATTGATTTGGTGGTTTTCCAGGTTTCACAGCCATATAGAAGGACAGATTTTACGTTTGTATTGAAGATTCTGATTTTGGTGTTTCTAGAGAGCTGGGAAGAGAGCCATACAGGTCGGAGTGTTCTAAAGGCATGTCTTGCTTTGCTGATGCGCAGCTCAACATCTTTATCAGCTCCTCCATCTGTGCTGATGTTGCTTCCCAGGTATACAAACTCGACCACATCTTCCAGGGATTGCTCCTCGATTGTGATAGGTTGGTGGGTTTTGGTGTTGAGCCTCATGACCTTGGTCTTCCCAACGTTTATTTAGCCTATTGCATCCTTAAAACAATTTATTCTTAAAACAAGCACTGCATCTGCTCAATGGGATGCCAATTTTTGCACCTATTTTTTTATACAAACCATTTCTTTAGGGAATTTTACAAAATTAAGTTTAATTTTCTTTCTACTTGTGCAGCAATCTGCCTTATCCAGCTACAGAATGTTGACATCATTTCTAGAAATATCGTAACAATAGATACAACTGTCTGGTGACTGGTTTGGGGTCCTTGGACAAATATAATAGGGACATAAATGATAATTTAAACTTCAAATTTTTTTATATCTTTTTTCAAAGAAACCATCCATGAATGTAAAATCAATCTTTGGTTAAAAGTAGACATTACTTAATTTTAAGGGGTCACAGCCAAACAAAAAGGTGGACATGGACTGACCGTGTCTCCTATCTTGAGTCCAGAGCAGGATTTGAGGCCAGGGATAAGCTCTCCATTCAGACAAGTAGCGTTGAAGGACAGAGACAGCTCCTCTGGGACGCCTTGAAGCTCCAGCTCCACCTTGGAACGGATTTTCTGGCGACACCATTGACAGAAAACAGCGGCTTTACACATGAAAGTATGAGTATATGGACTTGTGCCATGAAACAAACTGCATGTTAGTTTTTAAATTAGGTTGTGCCGAGCCAAATCCCATGCTCAATAAAATCATATCTGATCTGCCATATTGCTGACTGTTACGGAAAAGAATGCTTTTTTTTTTATTTCCGTCTCCCAATCTGTGTGAATAACGTACTTTCCTGCTCTAATTAAATGCAAGCCTTTACATTAATTTGGATGTACAGTGCACACATTGACACACAAGCTTGTATGTACATCGGTACACACATCACAAAATCACAGCCAGCTAAAAAAAGCTAAAATTATTTTTTCAGCTAATTCACCTGTTCTCTGTATAATGAACCAAATAAAACATGAACAATGAAACAAAGCCAGCAGGAGTCTCACACATTTGGTCAGCTTCACACATCAGCCACTGTGGAACTTCTACCAAGACTTTGGCCTGACCGTGTGTATGACTCAGACACTGTGGGTGTGTGTCAGCTAACACATGTCATCCCCTGAAACACCGTCTAGTCTAAGGCTGGTGTGTGTGTGTGTGTGTGTGTGTGTAAGACTTACAGCGTAGGCCTTCAGTATGAGCTGAATAACATTGCCCGAGTCGTTTGACAGTGTTCCTACTGTGGTGCCAGGAATCAGCTCACTGTAGTTCTACAAGACAGAACGACAGACAGACTGGAAGACTGTTGTCATCCTACATAGTCAGGAAACTAATAATAATAACTAATGACGATAGTTGTGAGAGTTGCACCAAACCTGTACTCTCATATCACCCACAAATGGTTGTGTGAAAACACCCTAATAAAGCAGAAGTGTATCACACTCTAACCTCATGCCATCCCAATGTTGTTACATTCTTGACCTGTTTTCCTTTATGAACAATAACAGTTTCCCTTTAACAGTTAGTTGCAACAGTGTTTCCAGTTTGGGGAAAACTGAGTATGTATCTCGCTGTGTGTATTAGTGATTCATTTTGAGTTTCCATTCTTCCAAAGCAGGATCCAAGAATCTCAGTCTAAAACCAGTGAGGTTTGGAGGACTTTAGCTACAGTGTGTTCAAGATGAGATGATTACTGAGTGGGATTTGTCATCCTCTCAGTTTCAGTTTGAAAAACAATGCTTAATTTACGCTTTTGAACAGAACTTGAACAGAGTAAAATGCTGGATGTGCTGAGTGTGAACTGCAGAGCTCCTGACCTGGTACAGAGGAACCACAGGATTGGTGACAGCAAAAATGAGATTAATGTTGTTCTCCGACATCTTCTCTGTGATCAGAGCTAGAGATGGGTAATCCTGTGAGGCCAAACCAGACGGTGTGGTTAGCACATGCGGACATGAACACTGACATGTTTCTTTTCATACACTTATTTAAACAAAGTCTTTCATTGTTTCTTTATCATACTGTTTCTGTTTACTGTCTGCGCACCAAACACACACTAAATATGCACTAACCATGGTGGTAGACATGCTGTACATTTTGTCAGAGTTGAGGTGGCACTGCCCATCGTTGGGCTGCACGATTCCAGCCAGACGACCATCCAGAGCCACGTGAGTCTTAGCGTCCGAGGTGAAGATCAGCAGATGGGATGCACCAGGGCGCCAACCGATCTGCTCCTAGTTCCCATCAAACCACATAACAATTCAGCTTTTGAATGAGGGAATACACTTTTAGTGGACCCTCATCTAAAGCAGCAAAGCTCTTTCTGATTAACTTTAATTGTATCATCTAATTCTTCTCTTGAAAATCCTGAAATGTTTATAATTGTACAAGTGTGACAAAAGAGACAAAGACTGTAAAACAAAGTCATGAGACAGTGAGTGAGTCTCTCCACCTTGCACACAGCAGCCTGGATGATGGCATCGAAGCCTCCCTCCGGGGCATCGCGGTTCCTGGACACCATCTGCTTCTTCACTTCCTCTGTGAAGCGGCCCACCTCCTCCGTCAGGGACAGAACGTGTTTGTAGCCAAACTGGGGCAGACAGGTGGTGTTAATGCTGTCAATGAAACAGAGATCAACTGATTAGGGTTCAGCTTCTTCATTCATCTGAACATCTGTTTCATGGCAATCCATTCAATAGTTGTCTGTGCCAAAGCGGTGGATCGACCAGCAGACCAACGTTGCCATCCCTACAGATTTAGAGTCATTTCTCCTGTTCATCAGTATATTTTTCTGTTTCCCAAAGATTAACATTTGGTTAAAATGGCTCTCCTGCAGTGCCAGTAGACCCTCTTTCTCTCTGTATTGTACACTACTGGACCGAAATTCTCCACTTCTCCACGTCTTATCTTTTATCCAAACATTCCTGGAGGCTGGAGCTCGGCAGACTGTGTGTATAGCGGGAAAGTAAATGACCCCAAGAGACCTTAAACCACCAAACCAACCTCAGAGGAGGCTTTGGGTGGGGTTATGACAGTTTGCATTGTCGGGCAGATTACCTGCGGCTGATTCAGAGCAGCTGACCAAGCAACTATAAGCCTTTAACAAGTGCTATGACTCTGAGCCCGATGCATTTTTACTGTGCAATGCTGTGTTTAAAGGTGTCCTCACAAAATGACATCATCTGCATAATGAAGCTACTTCCCACATGCAGACATAAACAACCACTGAAATCAACACTGGTGGCTGCTTATTAGGAATGTAAAACATTGCTTGAATGCAGCCACTAAAAGAAACTTTCCATTACAGAGAGATCTGGATTCAGTTTAGGTACTTTTGTACAGACAAGGACACTTAAGGAGGACCACTGTGTTGTCCAAGATGGTTGAATAATACACTGTTGATGAAATCACTGAAAGAGGACATGCATAACATCAATTCACAAGGATGCAAGTACTGTATGAAGTACTTTTTAAACTTGTCTTTTACCTGTAGCAGGGGTTCTTAACAGCTTCTTTGGGGGAGATGTACATGTAGGGCGAGAGTGGCTTGTCCACAAAAGCCCCAAAGCCCATGCGGAGGTTGCTTGTGGTGCGGTTCATGGCCTCGGCCAGGCCTTTGCCCAGTGTCCTCAGGCGGAAGAGGTCATCGTTCATGGAGTAGGAGAGATCCATGAGGTAGTAGAGATCCACAGGGTAGTCCTCTACCTGACGCACTTTCACTGTGAAACGCTTAGCATCATCTGGTAAGTGTGATACAGAAACACCATTTTTTTTTTTTTTAAATAGATTTGCAAGATGTTATTAGTAACTTCTACAGTTCTACGGTTGTATGTAACTCCCCTCTAAATCAAAACAAAATATCTCTCCTTTAGTATATTAGACACTGCATCACTGTTGTAAAAAACACAAACTCAGATGGTAAACCCTACCTGGCCTGAGGGTGATGTGTAGTTTCTGGGGATTTATCTGGGTGACGTCTTGTGTGGCCCCCGCGGCCTTGTTGCTGAGGGGCCGGTCCTCGATCACCTGCAGTTTGCTGGTTGGAGACTCCAGAGCTGATAGAGCACAGCCTGCTGCCACCAGGTTACTCTTCAAATCACAGCGAGAAGAACTGGCAACCCCCTGGCCAAAGTCCTGGCAGAAGCGGCATTTTTTACATGTTATACAGAAAAGCAGTTTCCAGCAACCTCCTCACTGGTTTGGAAGTAAATTAATGTGTTAAAAATGTAATCAAAAAATCGTTTATTTAAAGAATCCCCATCTGTAGTAAAGCTGTGTTAAGAGAGAAGAGCATATTGGATTCATATGAAGGCTAAACTTCAAATGGTCCAACATTATGTTTCTATTAAAAACTCCTGTGTGAATCCATATTTAGTGAGTAAAGAAGCACTCCAACATCTCTCCAACAAATTCCGGACTTAAAGGCAAATTCCACCTTAAATTAAAATATCCATCCCAGCTGAACACCATCTGATACTTCAACCAGTGCTTCTGAACATGAAGAAGTCTCAGCAATAAACCAGAGTACTCAGGTTGAAGTTGAGTAGGTTGAGTAAGTTGACCACCAGTTTTACAGTATTAAATCATTGCGTTCATTAGTTTGAACCAGAAAATATGACTACATCCGCATGCA